>NC_142068.1:18665000-18965000 GCF_059756535.1 Pantherophis guttatus
TTAATTTCCATTGTCAAATGTCCAAAATATTCCTTCTTTCTTCTTAAAATTATCTGGGACAGAATAGAAATCTCCAAAGACAATAGATCTAATGTTAATTTCAAAGTAATCCAAAGTAAAAAGCCATTTAAAATGTTTCTTTTTCAAACGGAAAGAAAAATATCTTCAATCCACTTTCCTGCTTAGTCACCACAGACTCCATGGCAATTTTGTAGCCATCCGTCTGTCTGTCTTCATTAGCTTCGTTAACTTTCAAAGGTGTAAACTCCCAAAGAGACATTTCTCCAGTCCGTTCCAAATAAAAGCAAAGTCAATTTACTGAGTTGTTAAAAGCCAATTCTTCCAAGCCAAATTTAATAAAACAAAGTCTATTTCAGGTCTTCATTTCCATTTTTTTTTTCCTTTCCAATCTTCAAGCCCCACGGCTCTGTAGCCGCTATTTGAAGTTTGGGGTCTTTTTTTAAAAAATCCAAATATATGTGTTGTTCTGCCTGGGTTGGTGTCACTCACCCGGCTTCGAGATACTCGCTCTCTATTCTTCTCCGCTTCTCCTCCTCTCCTCCAGCACGATCTTTGTTCCCAATTGCCACAGTTTCGGGACAGCCGTCATGGCTGTCGTTCCACTGCCGCTGGTGTGAAGGGAAAGCCTCCGGCCCCGAGGAACCTGCCCGTTCCTCTCAGCCGCCCAAGGGGTCCCTTCTTGTCCCCCTGTCCCTGCAAGACAGGGGAGGTCCGCAGACCTGTCGGCGGCAGCTTAGCAGACGGGCTTTTGGCGAAGCTCTGCAGAGCTCGCCATTTCCCTGTCTGTGTCCCTGCGACGCCAACCAGAAGTCCTCGGGTTTTAAAATATTTATTGATCATTTCTAAAAGAATAAAGGGGGATGATGTGATTGAACAAGCAAAAGGAGAAAAAGAAAAATTGCTGATACATAAATCTAGTATCAGTAAGTGGACAAAGGAATTACTGAAATTGCATAGTTAATACTTAGTGTATTGTTGATGAAAAATTAATCATTAAAAAGTACATTAAATTATTTTAACAATATGAGAAAGGACAATTTGTTGAATGAACCACAATGTCAGATTTACACATTCATTACTGTCATAATCATATACAACAATGACTATGTTTTTAACACCATGATAAACAAACAGACAAACAAAACGGAGTATAGTTTAGAAATATGTTTACATAATTTAATTTCCAGACGGACAGCAATGTTTAATGCATTGCATCAAAACCAAAAAGACTTGCAGGATTTAAAAGATTATGGCATAAACTTAAAACTTGGTCCAGACAAGTTTTTTTCAACTTGTAAAACAATATCATTTTCCTTTTCTTGAGGAGATCACGAGACTTCACTCTGGCTTCAATTATGTCAAACTGTGTATTTGGCAACTGAAAGCTATTCAAAATAATTCCCACAATATTGTTTTGAGAAAAAAGACTGGGATTTATCTTCGCAGTTTATGTAGTTGTGGCTTTTCCATGTTGGTTAACAGATTGAGCTGACTATCAAGAAGCCCTGGTTTTCAATCTCTGAAACAGTTTTCTAACTTCTAGGTGTGTAACAAACTTTTTTTTTTTAAAAATGCAAATATTTAGGATAACAGTGTTTATCCATACATCCTTCTTCTTTGTGGTGGTGGATAACAATACTAATAACCTTTATTAAGAAGGCTATACTCGTTCTACATTTAGAAAAACAATGACTCTCAATATTAATTTCTCTGAATGTGACAGTTTAATTCTCTGCTCTCATATGCTTTCATATGCACCTAGATGATGGAATATTCTCAGAATAGGATGAAAGGCTAGAAAAATTCTTTTGTTTGATCCAAAGTGGGTCTTCTTAAAATAAAGTTTTGGATTATTGCAATGCTCTCTACATAGGGCTGTCCTTGAAGACCACCCAGAAACTTCAACTGACCCAGAATACCACAGGGCACCCAATAATGGGGGCTATAGGTTTGTCCATATACTGCCTCTGTTGCACAAAATGCACTGGCTTCCAGTTTCTTTTCTGGTACAGTTCAAGGTGCTGGTCATCACCTTTAAAGGCCTAGATGGCATAGGGCCAGGCTTCCTGCAGGACGGCCTTTCTCTAAGGCAGGGGTCTGCAACCTTAAACACTCAAAGAGCCATTTGGACCTGTTTCCCACAGAAAAGAACTCACTGGGAGCCACAAAACCTGGGTGGGCGTGGCCAACTTGACATCACTCATTCCCAGCCAGTCACATGACACACAAACCAGCCACACTTACCCAGGTTTTGTGCCTTCTGGTGTTACCTTAGGTAATTGCCCTTACCTTCTTAGGCCAGGCGAGGACTGACTGGGAGGGGAGGGTGAGGGGCAGGGCCAGCCAGTGGTGGGTTCAGCGGACAGGGAGCCACAGCAGGATGAAAGAGCCACATGCGGCTCCAGAGCCGCAGGTTGCAGACACCTGCTCTAAGGACATCTACCTATCCTACCAGTTCAGATAGAGTGGACAGGCTCCTGGTCCCTTCTCTTAAGTGCTACTGTCTTAAAGGACCTAGCAAAAAGTGACTTTTTCTATGGCAGCCCCTGCCCTATGGGAAACTCTGCCCCCTGACGTTCAGCAGGCCTCTATCCTCCATGCCTTTCATAAAGCTTTTCCCCAAGCCCTAGGACAGTGATGGTGAACGTTTTCGGCACTGAGTGCCAAAAAGGTTGCACGGAAACGTCACGAGTGCACTCGCTCGTCAGGGCTGTGCTCTGGAAAAGCCAAACCTCCGGGTTCTAGCGGGCATGCACGCCCGACGATCAGCTGGCTGGCACACATGCCCAGGCTGGTTTCCGGCACTGCCACATGCGTGAAGGGATCACGCTCCAGAAAAGCCGAACTCCCAGGTTTCTAGCACACATGCGCACCCGACAATCAGCTGGCCAGTGCGCATGCACACACCTGTTTTCAGCACTGCCACGCGCCTGAAGGACAGTTGATCGTCACGTGTGCATGTTTCCAGAAATCCGGAAGACAAACAGGCAAGGCCGTGCATGCCAGGCAACATGGCTTCACGTGTCACTTTGGGCACGCATGCCATAGGTTTGCCATCATGGCCCTAGGATAAGATTGGATAATTACACATTACAAAGTTGACTTAGCACCAGGTCTTCATTGTTTTTAGTATTTTAATTTACCTTTATAGTTTTAATAAGGTTTTTTATATACTGTTTTAAATTTTGATTGGGAGCTGCCCATAGTTGGTTAAAAGATGGACAACTAGATAAATGCTTTAAATAAACAAATAAATCTCCAATTAATCAGAGTTTGCCGTAATGTTCCAAAGCAGGAAGTTATGGTTCCCAGCTTATGATGTTCAAGTATATGTTCAATTCATTTGACTATTATGTTTTTTAATTGAGCTGATAACTATGCTATAGATAAATTTTTAAAAAAATATTACTAAAATCTTCCTGATTTGCTTGCTCATGTTGCAAAGGTGGAGCAAATAGCATGAACAATGAAGCAACCCACATGCCATCACTCTACATGAAGCAGTTTGATACTTCCAAAGCATTGTATATTTTTTAGTTGTTACAATCCTTCATGGCAGATCTGGGCGTTTTACGGCCCCTGGGCCACATCTGGCCCTTTGGCTGTCCCTATCCAGCCCACTTGAGATCAACCGGAAATTAGAAATCAAATGTAAATAAGATGTGGCATGTATTCTTAGCAGTAGCAGCTAATCAAAACCATGTAATTTTCTGCTTTTTATAAAAGTGATAAAATTAACAGTGAGCAGAATTAAGTTCAGCCTGTTGGTTGGCCCTCCACAACAGTTCCAGTTTCTCATGTGGCCTATTGAGAAAATTAATTTCCCACCCGTTTTGTGGTTTACAGCTGTTAAGGATGACTATAAGCTATACAATAATCGTGGTATATGTGTACAGACCAGTGGACGATTAGATTCTTTAATTCTGCAGAAATACTTGCAAGGTATTTCTTCCCTTTTAAGGATGTAGAAGTAATGCCATTGGTTGAAAATCAAAAGGTTATCAAAAATAAAAATTCTTATTGATAAAATTGTATTATAGTGAATGTAAATAAATTCTGGGTTAAAAGCTGATAAAGTAAATTTGAAGTCTATTTTCTTAGCATCAGTACTTAAATAAAAGGAAATAGTTATCTGACACCACAAAAGATCAAAGTCCAATTTTGAAAAGTGAAAACCGCAATGAAATTTATTAGCACTTAACTTACTCTGTTAAAACGCTTGGCTTGAAACGTATGACCATTTGCACAATAGAGCTTTCTCCATCTCCGTGCACCCCTACGATAAATAGATTCTAAGGAAAAATAAATAAATTAAGTTAAACTAGTAATTATGACAAAACAGACAAAGCTGTACATTTCATCACTATCTTCTAATTAAGCAGAGCCCTTGTTCAAGAACTGCCTAAATCAAGCTTCTATGTACAGATTTCACAAAGACTGAATAAGCAAATAAGAACAATTTACATATAATACTAAGAAACAAGAGAACAGACATATTGAAAACTAACAGTGTCCTCATTAACATGGGCTTTTCCTGGTTTTCATATATTAAAAAAGTTAAAGCTAGCTTAAAAGGCTCAGATAATATTTTAAGATGTTTTTTCTCTCTTTTTTTACAACTGTAATCTCTTGATTCGGGTTGGGGTTGGGGCGACTGAATGGAGCTGAGCTTTTCCTGGCCAGATGCCTCCTGACGCCTACGTGGAGTTCGCAGCAGATATTTTCTCTTTGCACCCTGATAGAGAAACTTCTGTCGCTGCCTAGGATTGAACTTTCAACCTTCCAAGTAGGAGGCGAGAGTCTTCACCTCTAGGCCATGGCACCATTCAGATAATATTTTAGGAGATTATCTTGGCAGAAAAGCAAGTAGGCTTTGGATCAGGTCCATCCACTCTATACATCAGTTAATACTTTAATCATCTGATTCAAAAACAATAACCTAAAACAGGTTTGTACACTACCTTCTGTGATTTTAAGCAGGATTTCCACCTAATATCTAGGAAAATCTTTACTGCAGAAACCCAAAGTCACAATACCAGTCTCATGGGAAAGTGTAACTTAATATGGTATCTCTTCGAACTGGAAACTAAGTTAAACAAGAATGCATCCTTATCCCATTATTATTCTATTTTACACCAAGAGTGAGGTATTTATCCATAGAGAAACTCCTCCTCAAAATAGCTAATCTCCACCCCCATAACAACACTGGTATATAGAAGATGCAGTAGTTGCATGGTAGACCTCAGGAGGTCTAAAGGAGGGGTGTCCAATCCTGGCCATTATAAGACCTGTGGACTTCAACTCCCAGAATTCACCAGCCACTAGCAAATACAATAGCTCATTTCTAATGCTTTTTTCTATCTGCTTTCTGAAATGGGTGCATTTAAAAGCACTGAAATTCCTCAATTGTAAATAGGCCAGAGCTATTTTATAAATACAAGCTGTTGCTTTTTATAGGAAAAATAATTCTCTCCTATCTCAATGTATCACTCAGAATTGTACTAAAGCCTGAAAATAGATGTAATATGAAATTCAGTTTTTCTGTTGGATTTGGGGGGAAATATTTATATTTTAGGTCTTCTATGGCGAACCCATTATGGACTATTGGTAGTCCTTATGACCACAATTCAGACTGGAATTTTGCTCTGTGGTCATACCAATGTGAGACACCAATATGTTTGACTGTTCTTACAGTGCTCATTCAGTGAATCATGCAGTCATTAAACCCAAATCATGCAATTTTAAGTCCGAATCCCATAGTTATTAGGCAAATCACTCGTTTGTTAAGCAAATCCATACTCCCAAATGGGCATTCTTTGCCAGAAACCGACAAAATGTATAGCAAATCACATAAATGCAAGCTGATTGCCAAGCAGCAAAATGCAGTCATGTGACCGCAGATACGTTTGCGCTTTGCGTGACATTTTACAATGGCCACTGTAAATTCGAACAGTCATAAGTTGAGGAATACCTGTTTTCTTTTTTTGTTTGATCCACTTCTTTTATTTCCATTTAAAATAAGTAGTTTCAATTTATAAAAATAATGCTGTCATATATTCCATTTACAAAGTCTATATCATAGCATCAATTTAAATGGTATGGCTGTGTTACTTATTAACTTTAATATACTTACTATCTTCCCCTGGACAGGGCATTCCCGGCCTTTCTGGTACACAAGGAAATACTAGAAAGGAAAGTAGTAATAGTAGATTAGTCATTAATTCAAAGATGTCAGAAGCAACAATAATAGCATACAGTTAGATTTATATACCAGCTCATAGTGCTTTACAGCCCTCTCTAAGCAGTTTACAGAGACAACATATCACCCCCAACAATCTGGGTCCTCATTTTACCAACCTTGGAAGGATGGAAGGCTGAGTCAACCTTGAGCCTGTCAAGATCAAACTCCTGGCAGTGGGCAGAAACAGCATGCACTAATTCATTCTAACTGCTGCGCCAGCACAGCTCAGGGTTTGATGCATCATTAAAGAGGATGAAAGATGCATGATTTGTGAGATGATTTATGTAACTATGTTTTAACCTAAATCAGTTTTTCCCCTTAGAGCAGGCCTATCAAACTGGTGGCGCACGGGTCGGATATGTCACGCACAGGTCATGCCTACCCTGGCTCTGCAAAGGCAAAACATGTTGCGATACGTCACGATCCAGCCCGTGATGCGATTGAGTTTGACACCTGTGCCTTAGAGGGAACTGAAAAATCACCTGAAAACTAATTTAAAATTTTACAGTATCTAGAATTACATCGTTCTAGTATCATACTGTGTTTCCTGGAACCCCAAGGTTCTGTGAGAATCATCCAAGGGTTCAACATGACAATTTCTGTTCACGCTGTGTGAAATGTATTATTGTAACATTTTGCTTAATAAAATGTATTATAGGAAATGATTTATCAGTGGATTATACACTGATTGTACACTGATTTTTCACACTGAAAAGGGTTCCTCAGGTATCTCAAGTTTGAAGACCATTGCTCTAGACCAAGAATGGACAATTAATTTTCCCAAGAGGTCACATGAGTAACTGGGATAGTTGTGGAGAGACGAACCAATAAGGCTATAAAGATGCATAGGCATTCATTCACCCACATACATATTCATGCACGCATTCACATACTATATTTTTTAAAAAGTCATCAAATAAAAGCATTCCATGTGGGCTGGACAGGGATAGCCAAAGGGCCAGATGTGGCCCAGGGGATGTAAAATACCTAGGTCTGCTCTAGACCATAATATATACAATGCAACATGTCAAGTAGCAATCTCCAGTATTTTTTTTAAAGAATCTATTTGAGTTATTTTATGAGTTCATCCAATAAAATCAGTAATCACAGTAGCGTTAAGGAATTGCACAGATTGTTCTGTCTACTACCAACCGATTACAAAGATGAATAAAATCTAGAATTATTGCTAAAGAGAAAACGGTTTCAAGCATCTTCACTTTGTTGAATCACTTTCTATTCAGGAAAGAATTATCTACCTGTTCCACAATATTCACCTCTATCTCTCTAATCTTTGGAGAGACACAGGTGGAAGAATGAGATTATACCATGTTACCATGTATTAGAAGTTCAGAATCCTTATTTAATTCATATAGACGAAAAGCCTCTTCCAGTTCCAGCTGGGAAGAAACAGTACATGGATCTCCTTAAAAAAAAAAGAGGCAATTCAAGTTTAGTTATTTTTACTTAACCACATATATACCCTGCCACAATCCAGACTGCCAGATGCTTTCGTCATACAAGTAAATTTAAATCAAGATGTTTTTTTTTAAAAAAAATTTCCAGAAACATATAGCCACAGACGAGCATAATTTCCATCAATATACTTTCTTTAAAGTTCTCACTCTTGCCATTTCATAGGGTAACTGCACAACTTAAACAAGGAAACTGATGAAGTATTTATTTTAGAAACATTGTTCTTCAATACTAGATCTGTTATTGCAATACACACCCTTATTTCTGAATAAAATAAATGTGCAGCAACCTGTTGCTACAATTGTATTTGTTTTATAAATTGATTAGTGTGTCAGACTGGATATTTCTATGAGAGCGTCTCATGACAGCACTATTTTTTATTTAGGAAGTTTTTAGGTTCTAGATTCTCAGAGCTATATTAATGCTTCCGTTTTATCAGTTTCACAAGATGGGCATGGAATTATGAATGAAAAATCCGTCTAAAAGATCATGATTCATTCTTCAATGGTCAGCAATCTCTCTTGCCAGCAACCCTTCTTCTCAGGAATATTTACCACATGGTAAGTACTGGTGATGAACTTTTAATTCTGTTTTTCTCCACAGTCTCTGACCATTTTTGAACTTAAATCTTTCTCTGGCCGCTTCCCCTCTTATGCCACATTCAGACCTGTTTGGTCCTTGGAAAGTTAGCCTTCCAAAAGATGGACCTAATCCTAAATCTCTTTCCCTAATTCATTTCTGACTTGGGAAGAAATCATACAACATAACCCTTTCAGAACATTTAGAGATTTTTTAAATTAATGTATCATTTTAATTTTGCACATTAAACTGACTTTTTGAATTTTCAGTATTTTTTTCGGTCTTTATTCCTTAATTTTTAAGAATAGTTTGTCATATTTTTCTGAAACAGTATTTGAAGCATATATTTCTTCTTCATAATAATTACTTTCTTGCACTTTTTCTCCTCACCATTTTCTAACAACAATGTCTTACATTTTATTCTCTGGAGTGCTGGGGCTACCAGCTGTAATTTGAACAAGCAGAACTTATGGTCCTCGGAGTTCTGCCTATCACAGCATTCCAGCAGTCATATGATGCGAACCAGGCACCCAGTACAGTTACGACATTCCAGAAGGTTGCCATTTGCAACCTTCACTGCTGGCTTCTGGGAAACATGAGTCTATGAGGAAGCCAGCAGGAGGCCCTTATCACTAAGTGTTGTACCTTATGAGTCATGATGAATGTATTTATGATGACTATGATCATGATTTTTCACTTATATCTTTTATGTACACTGAGAGCTTATGCACCAATGACAAATTCCTTGTGTGTCCAATCACACTTGGCCAATAAAGAATCCAATCCAATCCAATCCAATCCTACCCTACCCTACCCTACCCTACCCTACCCTACCCTACCCTATCCCTATCCCATCCTAGCCTATCCTAGCCTATCCTAGGCAACCACAACCACTTAACTCTGCAGGATTCACTTAACAATGGCAACCAAAAGTACCAGGCCTGCCATTACTAAGTAGTGCAGTTACACGATGTTATGCTTTGCAACCGTTGCTTAGTGTAGTGGTTCTCAACCTGTGGTCTGCAGACCCCTGGAGAAGGCAATGTCATTACAGGGAGTCCACGAAGGCTTGAAGAAATGCTTTGATTTAAATCCTGAGTTAAGTGTCTATGGAGATTCTCAGCCCTCCAGGTCATGGTTGTCCCAAAGGTGTTTTTTTCAAGAGGTAACTTCCTTGTTTTTCTTTGAAAATGTTTTGCTTCTCATCCAAGAAGCTTCTTCAGCTCTGACTGGATGGCGGGGAGTGAGTTAAGTCTTGGGGTTAACTCTTGAGTTAAACCTTGGGGGGTCAGTGCCATGGTCCAGGGCTACAAAAGGTATTTAAAAAGGGATCATTGGTGAAGAAAAGGTTGAGAACCACTGGCTTAGTGATTAAAATTCCAGCCCAAATTGCCATTGTTAAGAGCTACCTTGGGTTTATATGGCTGCCTAATTTGCAAAAAGCAATTCGCAGTAACTTACAGTGTGAAGAAAGATGAAAACAAGAAGTTAATTTTTTTTTTTAAAAAGGATGTATAAAATAATTTTTAAAAATACAACAATAGAGTCATTGTCGTAACCATAACAACAAAAACAATTGATGCCAACCAAAACATTCAAGGGGTTTACATTTTACAAAGGTACATCCCATGGCTTGGCTCAAAGAGGAAGAGTTAACCCTTTAGGGCCTTGAGGAAGGACAGAAAGATAAATGCCCTCTGAACCTCAGTGGTAATGAAGTTCCCCAGAGCAGACACTGACACAAAGAAGTCCACAAGTCTCACAACGTAATATTGTTGCCTAAAGTGGGCATGCATCTAAAGCAGGGGTCTCCAACCTTGGCAACTTTAAGACTTGTGGACTTCAACTCCCAGAGTTCCTCAGCCAGCAAAGCTCTGGGAGTTGAAGTCCACAAGTCTTAAAGCTGCCAAGGTTGGAGACCCCTGATCTAAAGCTCTGCCAGATTTCATGGGCTAAGCAGAAACAAATCAAATAGTTTGTGGATGTTAAACATTTTATTTCCTTTGTTTACTTTGGGTGTTAGTGGTATTTTTTGTTTGTTTGTTTGTTTGTTTGATGAGTGTAGGCCTATACCTTGAGTCCTTCCTTCCAATGTATCCAAATGGCTCCTGCGTTTAAACAAGCATTTGGACATTCATTTGAAAGATATTTACCACAAAATTCAAGGATTACATTTCCTTCTTTGCACCCCTTAAAAAGGCCAGCTAATGCATGCACTGAAGCACCCAACATAATTAATTGCAGATTTTTTGTTTTTTTTTTAAAAAAAGAACTTTTATTAGGACTTGTTTAGAGAACCTGTTCTTCTTCAAGCAGGACTACAGAGCAATTTAAAAAAAATACAGTGCTAATACAAGAAGCATGTTCTCAAATATGCCTTGAGGGCATTTAATGCCTATAATCTTCCTGGAATTAATGTTTATTTTCTTTAACAATACTTCTATGCATGCCAAAGTTTAAAACTTTCCTGTTCTATCTAACCATCGTCACAAAGTCCTCCCTGCTATCATCATGTAAGTAGCTGGAAAAAGGGTTAAATACTGAAATAGCTAAAACTGGATTTCTAACTCTATAATATATTCATTATATTCATTGAATATAATGAATCATGGTCAATAGACAAAAAAAAAAATAAAATGCAGATCTAGAATTAGATTGCTGTAAGTGGCCAGCAGGCTACTGATTCCTACCTGTATCTCACCATACCTTTTAAACAATTAAATATAGTACAGGTAGTCCTTGACTTACAACCATAACGGAGCCCAAAATTTCCATTGCTAAGCAAGATAGTTGTTAAGTGAATTTTGCCCCATTTTACGACCTTTCTTGCCACAGTTTTTAAGCAAATCGCTGTACATCTTAAATAAGTAACACGATTGTTTAATGAATCTGGCTTCCCCATTGACTTTGCTTGTCAGAAGGTTGCAAAAGAGGATCATATGACCTTGGGACACTGCAACCGTCATAAAG
The DNA here is from genome assembly GCF_059756535.1 of Pantherophis guttatus. Lineage (NCBI taxonomy): Eukaryota > Metazoa > Chordata > Lepidosauria > Squamata > Colubridae > Pantherophis > Pantherophis guttatus. The sequence goes on from NC_142068.1 coordinate 18,676,285, forward strand.
ATGAACCAGTTGCCAAAAAAAAATCTAAATTCTGATCACATGACAATGGGGATGCTGCAACAGAAGTGTGAAAAATGGTCACTTTTTTCAATGCTTCAAATGCATTGTTAATGCTTTTAACTTTAATGGTCACTAAATGAATGGTTGTAAGTCAAGGACTATGAATATTATTCACTTTTAAGATTCCCTCTCCAGTATTCTGAACTAAGATTAAATATCAGGAAGTTTACGCTGCAGGTCACTTGGAATGAAATACAATAAAGAACTTGTCTTGCCACTTTCCAGTTCAATAATTTTATTTGCATCTCTTTCCACAGTTAATGCCTGATTATTTTTACTCAACTGAACTTGACCAGCTATGTGAGCTAGTACTTTTGGAGTTTTTGGCCAGTCTGCAGAACAATCTTTTCTCTATGAATCAACTGGAAATGTAATAAGACGCAGTCAAAAGCATTTGAGAGGAACAAGAGACATATACATTTCCACATGTTCTAAAACAATTACTGTATTCTTTTTCAATATATTTCCCACATTATTTGAAAGTAAACTAAAGCAGGATAAGCAAATTAACTATGTATGAAACAGGGAAGCCTAAATTCTAATATTCTTTTCTCATTTTTCATTTCAAACATAAAAAAACAGTTATCCGTACAACTGTAATGAAACCTAAAGCAATGCAAATATCATTTGATAACCCCGATGCTATTATAAATTTGAATCTAGAGTCAAGACCAAAACCACAAAACCACAAAGTGCCTCTGTGGCTTTTTACAGCGCTGCAAAAAGTTACAGAGGCACTTGATGGAGCATGCTAATAATTTATGAAATAGTTTTATTTTGTACTAACTTACCTTCTTCGTCAATCCATTTCATAGTAAATAACTGTTCATTATCGAAGGCGCACATGTCTCGAACTTCATTACATAGTCCCTCAAAGGAGATAGAAGGCTCAAAATAAGTTATCATAATGTCCCTGAAAAGAATACAATGAATAGACTATTAATTCAGAACGGAACATCCATCTGTCACTGTATCTATTTTATTTGCGTCTAATTGATCAATTTACATGCAACTGCCTATATGTTCAAAACCACTTCATGCCAATTTAAATGTGCATGAGCCCCTACTTTCTCTAGAAACAAAATGTATATAAGATTTATTTATCCATTCCTAGTATATATCTCCAAATCCAAGCAGACATGTGGTAGTTTAGAAAACAATCATCAAAAACATGGATAACAGTTAAATCTTCCATGGTAAACACAAATATGTCAAAACAACTAATGACTAACCAAAGCCTCAATAATATAGGTAGTCCTCGACTTACAACCATTCGTTTAGTGACCGGTTACAACAGCACAGAAAAGTGGCTTAGGACCATTTTTCACGCTTATGAGAAAACCATTGCAACATCCTCAGGGTCACATGATCAAAATTCAGTTGCTTGGCAACTATATATAAATATAGCTGATACATATAAATACATTAAATAAATAAATAAATAAATAAATAAATAAATAAACAAACAAACAAACAAACAAACAAACAAACTGGTTCATATTTATGATGGTTGCGGTATCCCAGAGTCACCGTTTGCAACCCTCTGACAAGCAAAGTCAATGAGGAAACCAGGTTCATTTAACAACCTTTTTGCTAACTGAGCAACTACAGGGATTCACTTAACAATGGTGGCCAAACTCACTTAACTGTCTCGCTTAGCAATAGAAATTTTGGGCTCCATTGGGATCATAAGTCGAAGACTGCCAGTACAAGAATAAATTACAGTGCGGCTGAAAATGAAAAATATGTAAAATGACTTTGAATCAAACAATAACAGGAATTAAATATGCTAATTCAAAGGAAAATATAATGACAACAAACTACAGGTAGTCTTTGATTTATCACCACAATTGAGCCCAGAATTTATGTTGCTAAGTGAGAAATTTGTTAAGTGAGTTTTGTCCCACTTTACGACTTGTCTTGTCAAGTTTAAGGGAATTGTTACAGTTGTTAAATTAGTAACAGTTGTTAAATGAATCTGGCTTCCCCATTGATTTTGCTTGTCAGGTGGTCACAAACGATGATCACATGATCCAGGGACACTGCAACTGTCATAAATATGAACCAGCTGTCAAGTATCTGAATGTAAATCACGTGACCGTATAGATGCTACAACGGTCATAAGTGTGAAAAACTTTTTTCCAGTGCCATTGTAACTTCGAACGGCCACTAAATGGATTGTTGTAAGTTTGTTTTTGGGGGTTTTTTTGCAAAACTTCTGTCTTCAGTTATTTTTGGATTGTTAAAAGAAATGGAGGAGCAGTCTTTAGAGATTCTCAGTCATCCAGGTCATGGTTGTCCCAAAGGTGTTTTTCAGGAGACAACTGGGCTTTTCTTGTTTTTTCTTTGCTGTCCGCAAGGAATATAAATCCTTCCATTCCCCACTATCCTATCAGAGCTGAAGAAGCTTCTTGGATGAGAAGCGAAACATCTTCAAAGAAAAAACAAGGAAGTCCAGTTGCCGTCTGAAAAAACACCTTTGGGACAAAATGGAGCCAGCCTTAATTCTATAGGCCAAGGAGAGAAAAGCAACCAGGAAACAATTCCTGGTCTTCGTTTCTCTCCCTTCGTGAAAGTGGGCATGACCAAAAGCTCTTTCTAGGAAGTATTTATTGGACAGGCTAAAAGGTGGATTCTGCAAGTACCTAAGAGCAGGGCCGTAAGGGATTGAGACCAAAAACAGCACTCTGCTTTGCCTAGGGAACTCTACAAACAACCAGAACAGGGACTGACAGGCAAATTATGGCTCTTGGTTGGCTAACATTGGCCACTAACAAGGTCACACTGCCTTTTGCATTAATCGCTGCATCCAGGGCGGTTTCAAAGGCAACCCAGGGGTGAAATCCAGCAGGTTCTGTCCGGTTCTGGAGAACCGGTAGTGGAAATGTTGAATATTTCAGAGAACCGGCAAATACCACCTCTGACTGGCCCCAGAGTGGGGAGGGAATGGGGATTTTGTAGTATCCTTCTCCTGGAGTGGGGTGGGAATGGAGATTTTGCCATATCCTTCCCCTGCCATGCCCACCAAGCCACGCCCACAGAACCGGTAGTAAAAAAAATTTGGATTTCACCACTGAGGCAACCCCGTACAAAATGCACTGCAGTAATCTAATAAAAGTGACGAAAGCGTTATTCCCATTGTGATTACGTTGTTAAAGAGTTTTTTTTAAAAAAAAACAAGGGCATAATAAGAGTTTAGAAATATTTTTAAAATAGGCCACTCCTCAATGAATTCTTCTGGCTAGGACTCTTTTAAACTTGAATCACCACTATTAGTTAAAAGCCATGTGTAATAAAAGGCTCAAACTTACAAGAAGATAAATATGGTTCTACAGCATTTATGGTGAAGTTTCCGGACGTTTCATTATTGATGAACTCATCACAATAAAAGTAGGTTAAAACCAAGAGTTACCATATTTATGGCCTAGCTTATCTACATTCTTCATGATTCTTGGCCAACAGATAATGCAATAAAAACACTGAGGGTTTTGCATTACATTACAAAGAGTCCCTGACTTACGACCACTGTTGAGCCCAATATTTCTGTTGCTAAGTGAAACATTTTAAGTGAATTTTGCCCCATTTTACAACCTTCCTTGCCACCATTGTTAAGTGAATCACTGCAGTTGTTCAGTTAGTAACACAGTTGCTAAGTGAACCTCGCTTCCCCATTGACTTTGTTTGTCAAAAGGCGGTCGCAAAAGGGGATCACATGACCCCCCCCGGGACATCGCAAATATGAGTCAGTTGCCAAGCATCCATATTTTAATCACGTGACCATGGGAATGCTGCAATTGTTGTAAGCATGAAAAATGGTCATAAGTCACTTTTTTCACTGGCATTTTAACTTTGAAGGGTCACTAGATGAACTATTATAAGTCAAGGACTACCTGTACTTTGTCTTCTCAATAGCAATACATTTAATTGCATCTGGAAGTCTCCTTCCACCAGCTGTATAGACATATTGGTGAATTAAATTCTTTCTTTCCCTCAACAGTACCTCAGTGAATCTTCATTCAATTCCTAATATAAAATAACGGCTTGATATATGGCCCCAAACTACACCATTGTTTCTGCACTTTTGTAGCCATATATTAGAATTTAGCCACAGAAAAGCTCATTCTTGCCAACGAAAACAAGCAAGGAAAAAGGAGTCAGGAGAAGAAATGAAGTTTATGGTTATACAAACAATTTACAGGCCTACAGTTAAATCTGAACATGCTAAAACATTTCATGTAATAAACTTCAAATTCCCTGTTTGTTTTACTGTTCAAGTTAAAGCGAATAACCTATTATAAATAAGAAAATTAATAACTCAAAAGATCTTCAGAAGCACGTTCAATAATATTTTCTAGACAGAAAAAGCACATTGTTTTTCAAATGTCATTAATCTTAATCAACTTTAATATTCTTCTTTTTTCTTCATCAATTACTGCCCATGTTTAAAACATAATTCAACAAATACTGTTCTGCGATTAAAGGTTTGTCTACTTTGGTTTTTCTCTTAAAAATAAATAGGACAGAGAGAGTAAAGAAAAGGTATTCCTCAACCTTTTACAGGCATGACACCTTAACTGTGACTAAGTATAATTCCAGTTAGCTAACCTGTTTATGCCAGACCATGAAACAACTCCCTCTGACTCATTTAAACTCCAGATGTAATAGTCAGCTGCGGATACCTTAACTTTTAACATTTACATAAAAGTTAACAGAGCATCAGAGAGAACAAAACCACCTCTCTACATTATTGAACAAATGATATAATTTGTTCAGTGTTTTTAGCAATCTATTTAAGAATCGCCCTGAAATGTATAAAGTTCACCAGACATTTAAATAGCAATAGCATTTAGATTTATATATTGCTACATAGTGCTTTACAGCTCTTTCTAAGCGGTTTACAATGTCAGCATACTGCTCCCAACAATCTGGGTCCTCATTTTACCAACCGCAGAAGGATGGAAGGTCAACCTTTATTTAATAAATAAATTTAATAAATAAATAAATAAATAAAATAAATAAACCTTGAGCTGGTCAGGATCGAAGGAATCGAACTCCTGGCAAGGTGGACAGAGTTAGCCTGCAATACTGCATTCTAGCCACTGCACCACCACTGCTCTTAAATGAAACACACACAACAGCTGGCATGGTTTAAACAGATCTTCATACATATGAAAGTTTAGATCTATGCCAAAATACAAATTATATTAAGTATTAATTAGAATGGGAGTTAGTTTAGATACTAAAACAGTATCTAAACCATGGATATCCAACTTTTTGGTTTGCCTGGGTCACACTGAGTGAAGAGGAATTCTCTTTGGTCATATATAAACAAAGGAAAAACAAATATCCTTTCTTTTTAAACATTTTTTACGTTCTTCTGGGGTCGCATTACTAGCTATCCAGGGCCAGACATGGCCTGCAGGCCATGGATTGGACACACCTGATCTGAACTGTGTTTAGTATCAATAGCTAAAAACAGGAGACAAACTGCTTTTCTCTTTTCATCAGTTAAGAGAAGGCAAGCAGGCAAGTATCAATACCTGAGAAAGACAATCCAAAAGCTTAGGGAATAATAGTTTTGTGCCTATGTCACTTCCTTCAATAAAGTTAAGAGACCATCTTTTTATGAGCACTAGAAACTAGCTATCAACAAAAGGAATTCACTGACTGAGATATCTTACATACAATATTTTTATCTCGAACATTAGTTCTTAAAGAACATTAAAGAATAATAGAACATTCTATATTTACTTTGGTTATCATCACCAAACTGGAGTTATGTTCAGAAGCAAGAATGTATAAGAACTCTGTGAGATTAATATGTATTTTCCAACTATGCTCCAGCTTTACCTGGACATCCCGATACATGTAATGTTTAAGTTATTTCTTTGAAAACATCTACAGGATGCAAGAGGTTTTTTAATAACCAAAGTCGACTTAAGAGTTTTTCCTTTCATGTTCTACTGGCAGTTACTCTCTCATTTAGTCAATCAAGAGAACAGAATAAATATTGCAGGTTTTTCAACATATCAGATTTAACTCTTGTACAAATAGAGCAATGGATGCCTGCATATGCAATTTGCATATGATACAAAGTTGGAATAGACTACTTAAGACCTCAGAAGACTGGCTCAAGATTCAAAAGGATCTTGGTAAGACTTAAACATTGGACCCAATCCAACAAAATGCTATTCAACAGTGAGGGAAAAAAAGGTTCTGCACTTTATGCACAAAAAATCAGATGCACAGGTGTAATATAGGTGGTTTGGCAATAGTACTACTGAAAAGGCTCCTGGCAGACCACAAATTAAACGTAACCCAGCACTGCATTGCAGCTACCAAAAGAACCAATTCAATCGTGGGCTGAATCAACAGACATATAATGTCAAGATCAGAGGAAGTGATAGCTCTACTTTAGATTGTGCTGATCAGATTGGAATATAGTGCCCAGTCTGGCTCACTGCAATACAAGGAGGAAACTGAAGACCTGGAAGGTGTAGAGTTGGGTTTTATTATTTATTTGTCCCTGTTTTAATTGGTTTTTAATTAGGATTTTCCTTTATTATTGTATGTTTTTTAAGTTGTGTTCGCCGCCCTAAGTCCTTTGGGAGAAGGGTGGCATAAATAAATAAATAAATGAATGAATGAATGAATGAATGAATGAATGAATGAATGAATGAATGAATGAACCATTTCCAGGTCATTTTTGACCCGGATGTTTTTGCCTGGAAAATGGCCCAAAACACAGCCTGAAAATGGCCCAAAAAATGGCCTTTTGGCCCGTTTTCTGGCACTCTGGCGCCTGCAAAGACCAGCTGGCGGGTGCACTGGAAACCAGAAGAGCAGCTGGCGACGGCATGCGTGCCCACAGAGAGGGCTCTGCGTGCCTGCTCTGGCACACATGCCATAGGTTCGCTATCATGGTCCTATGAAAAGGTTTTTAAAAACCTGGCATTTTCAGCCTGTGAAAGCTGAGGGAAGACATACAAGTCTTCCAATACTGGAAGGGCTGTCATAGAGGCTATGGATCAGCGGTGAAATCCCCGATTCTATCCAGCCGAACTGGTAGCGCTGGCAGCGGGAGGCTTTGCCAACCTGCCGGAACATCATTACATCCCTTTTTTTACCATCTGCCCATGCACAGAAGAGGCGCGTGCATGCATAGTGCGCTCCCGTTCCCGAACCAGTAGCGAAGGTAAGTGGATTTCACTGCTGCTATGGATTTATTCTCTGTGGTGTCCAACAAGAACCAATAGCCTTTACACAAGGAAAACCTTGAAAAAAGGAGGAATCTCCTGACTGAGAATCATTACAATAAGTGGATCAATCTGTCTTCTAGAGTTGGAGATGGTCCTTTATCAGAAATTTTCAAATAAAGATAGTCAACCATTTGTCTTGGTCGGTCTGACAATTCCTGCCCTGGGCAGGGAGTTGCACTACAACAGGGGTGTTAAACTGGCGGCCTGTGGGCCGGATGCATCTCGTGCAGCCCATGCCCACCCCAACTCCGCAAAAAAAAAAAAGTTGCAATATGTCACGTGACAGCAACATGACACCGCAAGTTTGACACCCGTGCACTAGAAGATCTCCAAAGTCCTTTACAATCCTATACCTCTGTTCTTCTTGAGGTGCATTATTAAAAAGGTTTATGCTTCCAAATGGTGACTAAATATTAAGACAAAATAGAAAAGATGAACAATGAATGCTTCCTTTTTTTCCTACAAAAATACTGGATGCTAACAGAACAGCTGTTGAGCTGTCCTCTTTTTCTCAATTTGGTGTTACACTTTGTTCTAACGGTATGAAGTTCTGTATTTTGCAGTATACATTACCGAATGAGACATACAGTATTACTATAGTTTGGATTCACAGTACAGATACTGGAGTGCATTGGGAGAAAGGAAATAGAAGTATTCAAAATAAAAAAAATCTTGGGAAAAGGCCTGTTTAGTAAGACCAGGAATGTAAGATTTATATAGGTATTTCTCTCTTACCCTGAAATTCTACCAGCAATATGATAAAACCTGACACTGGGAGGAGAGAGTCACTGAATACAACACTAACCAAATGTTATTAACTGTTCACAACTGTTGTTTTTGCTTTTTCAAAATAGACCTTGAAAGCTGATTTTGAATGTAATGTCTGTTCCCCCCGCCCCCCGCCACCAACACACATTCTTCTTCAAAGATCAAATATGCTATCAGGCCCCCGGCCTCCCCCAATTCCATATTGAAAACATTATTTTTAAGCTTCCACCGTTAAGGGTGTTTAACATATAAAGGTTTTCAATTTACAATCATTCATTTAGTGACCATTTTACAGCACCGAAAACAGTGCCTTACAACTGGTCCTTGCATTTACATATTGCAGCATCACGTGACCAAATTCAGGTGCTTGGCAACCAGCATGTGTTTATGATGGTTGCAATGTCCCGGGGTTATGTGAATGCCATTTGCAATCTTCCCAATTGGCTTCCAATAAACAAAGTCAATAAGGAAATCTGGATTTCCTTAGTGACTTTGTGATCCACTAAACAACTAGAGCAGGTGTCTGCAACCTGCGGCTCCGGAGCCACATGTGGCTCTTTCGCCCCCCTGCTGTAGCTACCTGTCCGCTGAACCCACCACTGGCTGACCCTGCCCCTCACCCTCCCAGTCAGTCCTCGCCTGGCCTAAGAAGATAAGGGCGATTACCTAAGGTAACACCAGGAGGCACAAAACCTGGGTAAGTGTGGCTGGGGGAAGGGGGTGTGTCATGTGACTGGGTGGGAATGAGTGATGTCGAGTTGGCCACACCCACCCAGATTTTGTGGCTCCCAATGATTTCTTTTCTGTGGGAAACTGATCCAAATGGCTCTTTGAGTGTTTAAGGTTGCAGACCCCTGAACTAGAGTGATTCGCCCAACAACTATGGCAAAAAGGTTGTAAAATCAGGTGTGACTCATTTAACAACCACATTGCTTAGCAACAGACATTTTGGATTCAACTGTGATCATAAAACTGCAAGATTACTAAATCAAAAGCATCCCAATGAAAAAATGGGAGTTATTTAAAATATTATACCTAATAGAAAGAGACATTCCTTATCCAAAAAGAAATATTTTTTTGAGTCCGTTCCCAGTGTAATTCACACAAGCACTACGATGAAAACAAAGAAAGAATGCTGCTTTTTAGAAATGCTGCTTTAATAGCAGCATTTACTTGCTTGATTTATGATAAGCAGTACATTTAATTTGAAACTGGGAAACAAAAAACACAGCCTTTAAACGAATCTCTGACAATTACTAGGTAAAAATCACACTTCAAACAAGTTAGACTCCTGGTGGTTTTATAGATTTATCCATGCAGTTTTCTCTACCAAGAATTTATTTATTTTATTTATTTTATTAAAATTTATATGCCGCCCTTCTCCCGAAGGACTCGGGGCGGCTCACAAGTATAAAATGACAATAAAAACAATATCACTAAATAACATTAAAAGTCCGATTTAAAATCCCCCCGTTAACTAAAAAACCCAACCAGATAAGGTGATTTGAGTAAAAAGCAGGTCTTAAGATCTTTGCAGAAGGAACGGAGATCAGGGGCTGTCCGGAGCTTGGTGGGTAATTCATTCCAGAGAGTCGGCGCGGCCAACGAGAACGCCCTCAATCTGGGGGCCACCAGCTGACATTGTCTGGCCGATGGCACCCAGAGGGCAGCCCTATGTGACCGCACTGGGTGGTGGGAGGCCGGTAGGAGGTTGTTCCGCAAGTACCCCGTGCCCGTGCCCAGGAAACGATTTGTTATTTTCAATATGTTTTTTGACTTTCTAGTCTAGTTGTAGCCCTGATTTCCTTTTGGTAATTTCCCATTCAAATTCTTTGCAAGCAGAAATGTTTATATCTAGAGTTCAGCAAAAACAGCATGGAATTTCTTCAACGAGATCTATAAGTTATGACCTTGGGCCAAATCATTCAGTCTCACCCCAACTTACCTCACAGGGTGGTTGATGTGGGGAAAATAGGAGGAGAAAGTTATGTTGGATACACTGACTACCTTGAGTAATTCATAAAAGTAATAAAAGTTGGATACAATTATATAAAACATGAAGTTGCATGAACAGGTAATCCTCAACTTACGACAATTGAGCTGAGCCCAAAATTTCTGCTGCTAAGTGAGACAGGTGCTAAGTGAGTTTTGCTCCATTTTACGACTTTCTTGCCACTGCTGTTAAGTGAATCACTGTAGTTCTTAAGTTGGTAACAAGGCTGTTAAGTGAAACTGGCTTTCCCTAAAATATACGGAAACGTATGACTAGTTTTTTCCCCCAATTACTTGTAACTATTCTCTATACTATCTATGTCGTTTTGTATTTTCTGTTATGGATTGCACCAGAGAGGCTAAACCAATTTCGTTGCATATATGCTATACAACAGGAGTGGGTTCTACCCACCTTTACTACCTGTTCGCAATGGGGCTGCGCAGGCGTGTGAGCAATGCTCACACAAATATGTGCTCTTCTGCGCATGTGCAGAAGCTTCTGCGCATGCACAGCATTCTGATGACATCAGGGTCGATGGATGGAGCCTTCCGCCAGTTTTACGACCGGTTCTATAGAACTGGTGCGAACCGGTGCAACCCACCACTGCTGTACAATGACAATAAAGGCTATACTATACTATTGACTTTGCTTGTCAGAAGGTCTCAAAAGGGAACCACGTGACCCCAGGATACTGCAACCGTCATAAATATGAGTCAGTTGCTAGGTGTCTAATGTTTGTCATGTGACTGTTGGAATGCTACAATGGTCATAAATGTGAAAAATGGTCATAAATCACTTTTTTCAGTGCTGTTGTAACTTCAAAAGGTCATTAAATGAACTTCTATAAGTGGATGAGTATCTGTATAAGTGAAAAGCCTTGTTTGAAGATATACCGCTATATTTAACTCTTTCACAAATAAAAGGAAAACAAAGGATTCAGAGATTGCAAGATGCTATTTAAATGGGATCTAAGAGGTGGTAATATTATGTTAAACTCTATCCTGTCCTTAGCTGCTAATACTTCATGAAGCTGGATTAATAATTTAAGAGTAAATTCAAACTGCAAATAAATATTTCTTTAAATATCATCGGTTCCCCAAACCAAGAATCTGTAAGGAATTCTTAATTCCCCAACACTTGCTAAAACAATGAGTCAGTTTATGACTCAAGGGTGAAAATAAAACAAAAAGTAGTTCTTTATGTCCAATATGATTGACAAATGTCATGGAGAGGTCCAAGTATTTTTTTTCACATATTCAGCAAAATCAAATGACATGCTTCAATTAATCTGTGACTGGCACACTCACTGATTTCTCACAACTCATTTTCAATGGACTGTTATTAGCACTGTAGTTTCCCCAACTTGATTCTGCTTCATGTGCTAGCGTTAGCCTATGAATTCTTATCACCTTTCAGTTACCAAACCTACTCGACTACGATGGAAACTATAGTCCAAGTTGTCTGGAGAACACAAAGCTGATTCCTTTAAAATACATATTTGAAGAATCAGCCAGTCTTCTAGTCATTTGACTTAATTTTGATGGTTGTCTAAATCCAAAGCTCTCTCCCACTTCATGTGTGGTGTGTGTGTGTGTGTGACACATTAAACAAGTTTCAATTCCATGAAATAAACACTGTTATCACACCCCGTGAATCTAAATAGTTATCTGCAACTGGCATGAAACATAAACAAAGAACCACAAAATGCATAAAGTGGTAATTCAGGCTTGACGTACTTTAGACCATATTGCTATGCTTGTTGTGTTATTTCAAGAGTGAGCTCAAATCTCAGCTTTACCAATCATTCATGAAGTCTCACTGCGTACATATTCCTTAACTTTCACTATGCTTCATTCCTGAGATTCTGACCTTGACATGCTTTCTCTTCCTGAATTCCCTCCCTGCCCCCTTCCCTAGTAACACAAGCATTCCTTGGACAATTGGCATCCCACACACATTTTTGTCCCTCCTGCTTTACACCAGCACTCCTTTCCTTTATTAAAGCTGCCATTCCACAACATCGTTTACTTGCTTCTATGTGAGGAATATTAAAACTGCTCATCCCCACCCATTCCCAAAGCCCCACAGCATTCTTCCCTTGACAATTAAATCCTGAGTACCTACAACCACAAGGCCCAGTGAGTGAGAATGCCATCCTCTTACTGCTGTTAAGGAATGTATGAAAATGCAACCATCTAAGCCTGTAGCTCCCTATTCATTTCATAAACATCCCTGACAACTCGTTTGCCATCCATGGGAAAGGCCCGTTTACATTTGATATTTAATTTAATTTAATTTAATTAATTCAATTTATATGCCGCCCCTCTCCGAAGACTCAGGGCGGCTCACAATACATTTTAAAAAATCATTATAAAAAACATTTAAAAATTAAAAACATTAAAAACATTAAAAACTCATTCACGCCATTCATGGCCGGATCTCGCCAGATCACAAGAGCGAGATCATCGGCCCCAGGCCTGCCAGAAAAGCCAGGTCTTCACCGCTTTTCGGAAGGCCAATAGGGTGGGGATGGTCCGGACCTCAGGAGATAACTGGTTCGAGAGAGCTGGGGCCGCCACAGAGAAGGACCTCCTCCGCGGGGGACAATTTCTCTCCCCCCCCCTCTAGAACCAAGGTATCCTGTAGTTGAGGGGTTTTGGTTTTTTTGTGCCTTCAAATCAGCCTTTAACTCCTGGCAACTGCTTGATTGAGTCCCTCCAGTTTTCTGGACAAGGTGTTTTAGGAAATGGGTTGGCCATTGCATTCTTCCTCCTTTGGCTAAGGAAGACTGGCCCAAGGTCACCCAGCAAGCCTTTGTGCCTTCAGAAAAACTAGAACTTGTTTCTCCCTGTTTTTAGTCTGGTACTGTACCAAACTGGCTGTCCTAGGTGAGTTAGTTAAGTCATTCTGAACCATCATGGGCTTAATGGTTGAGAGTAATCAACCATTCCCTAAAGACCCGCGTGGAGGGCTACCACCAGCAGGGCATCTCATGTCAGTCAACCCATGCAACTGTCCCTTATTATTTTGCATAAGGGACTTCCTTTGAAGCAGATTAAGAATTCAAAGGTAGCATATTAACCTGGATCCAACTACAGCCAGCTTCTAAGGCCACACATAGAAATAGCAGGCTGCCCAGCAATTTGACCCTTAACCCAATCTCGCCTCAAGAACCAGCCTCCCTGCTCTCTCTCTAAAGATAGATAGATAGATAGAAAGAATATATATATATATTTCTATCTAGATATGTAGAAATATGTATATCTATCTAGATGTGTGTGTGTGTGTGTGTGTGTGTATAGATATGTATATAAATACATGGTGTTGGCAACTCTCTCAATATATAAATTTATATGTGTGTGTGTGTTATAAATACACTCTCTCTCTCTATATATATATATATACATATATATATATATATATAAACAAACATGGTGTCGGCTACTCTCTCTCTAAATATATACATATATATATACATATATATATATATATATATATATATATATATATATATATATATAAATACATGGTGTTGGCAACTCTCTCAATATATAAATTTATATGTGTGTGTGTGTTATAAATACACTCTCTCTCTCTCTCTATATATATATATACATATATATATATATATATATATATATAAACAAACATGGTGTCGGCTACTCTCTCTCTAAATATATACATATATATATATATATATATATATATATATAAATACATGGTGTTGGCAACTCTCTCAATATATAAATTTATGTGTGTGTGTGTTATAAATACTCTCTCTCTCTCTCTCTCTCTCTCTCTCTCTCTCTATATATATATATATAAACATGGTGTCGGCTACTCTCTCTCTCTCTCTAAATATATACATTTATATATATATATATATAAGTACATGGTGTCGGCAATTGCATTGAGGCAATCCAGCCATTATGGTCGGGAAATCGCAGCGGATGGCTCAGCGCGGCATGCAAACCGAGCTCGCTCTGGCTTAGCTAGATCGATTGCCGCGGCCAGTGAGGGGGGGGAGGGAGGGAGGGGGAGGCGGGGGGGGGGCAGAGCCGGGCTTGAAGAGCAATCCTCCTCCCTTCCTTGGAAGCCCTGCGAGCCCCGGGCTCTTCTGGCGGGGGGAAGGGGGGGGCAGAGGATCCCCGCCAGGGGGAACCTGATCATCTTCCTTTTGTCTCGGTTGAAGCGGCGGCTGCGCCTCACGCCGTCCACCCTGTTCTTCTCGCCTCTCTTCCCCCTTCGTCCGGGCTGGCCACTCACCCTTTATAATAAGCCTTGACGCGGACCTGATGGGCGCTGTCCCCTCCGGGGCCACCAAGGCTACCGATCCCGCCGCCGCCGCCGCCGCTTCCCGGGCCCGGGTGCGACATGCTAGTGCCGCCGCCGCCGCTGTTGCTGCCGCTCTCGCGCTGAGTCGGCATCGCCCCTCCGCCGTGCCTCGCCGCGCTTCGCCCGGCCCCGCCCGCCTGCCTCCCTGGCGGCCCCACCCCGGACCTGCAGAGGGGGGTGGAGGAATGTGTGTGTGTGTGAAGGAAGGAGGGAGGGGTGTGCGTGCGTCTCCTCCTCACGCCCCCCCCCCCGCTTCCCAAAGCCACAGCCGCCGCTGTAACGGATGCCCGGCTCAGACCGCTCCGCCTTCCCCCTCCTTTTTTTCTCCCCCCCCTCCTCCTCCTCCTCCTCCTCCTCCCCACCACCACCACACCCTCCTGCGAGGTCGCGCGCTGGAGGCGAGCGCGCGCGCGGGCAGGTACGTCCCTTCGGCGAACGCGCCAAAGTGGCGGAGCGGAAAGGGAGAAGCAGGGGAGGGCCCGAGTGCGTGGCTGAGGAGCGAACCACTTTCGCCGGGCGTAAGGGGGGAGGGGGGGGAGAGGAGAGGAAAGGATGAAAAGAACCGGGCGGAAAGGGGAGGCTTAAGATCCTCTGGAGCCGGGAGGCGGCACGGAGGATACGTTGTTTTCATGAATCCGAACCATGCCGTATTCTTTCTTTTTAGGAAATAGGTTGGATGGCTTGTGAGCCTTTTTTGCAGCAACCCCCCCTCTTTTTTTTTTTTTCCTGTCCGCGCACCTGACGAATAGATCATAGAGAGGAGACTTTGGCATAGCACTCTTGTACTCAGGCTAGCATTGCTGAAAGCAAAAGACGGTAGAACACGGGTGTCAAACTCGATCGCGTCACGTGACGTATCGCGATTTTTTTTTTTGCCTTTGCGGAGCCGGGGTGGGGGCCGCCAGTTCATCGCAGCTTTCGAAATTAAAGCGTGCTGTAAAACTATGATGTGTTTTATTGGTACAAACCGGGTATTTCTAAAGTGGGAATACTACAAATCGCAGAATGCGTAGAAGTCTTCAAAGTATGGATCAGTGCACTGCAGCGATTGTTCTAACGGGCATCGATTTCTGGCTTGTACTTTACACTCCTCACATTTCTGTACTTCCAGCATTTGAAAACTCCTTTAATATTTTGCAGAGAAGTAATGCTACAGTATGCGTGGAGCTGTAGAAGGGGCATGATCTTTAAAACGTGCGAGCGTGATTTATTGAAAAACAATTGCTTCTGCGTGAGAACATGGATTTTAGTCTTGGAATTTTTCATTGTCTGTTTAGTCATGGAATTAATGGAATATAGACTCGTTTAGAGACCCAGATGTTGAAATTCACCTTATTCTTCCTCTTGCTTCCATGTTTTGTTCATTGGGGGGGGGAGGAAAGAAAGAATGGTAGCACATTGGCTTTTAACATCATGGGGAGACATCCTTCTGGCAGCCTCCTGTGATAAAGGTTTTTGAACATGCTAGACTAGACCAAAATGGGATTAGATTGTTTAGTTCCATGTATTGTAGAAACTCGGCAATTATCTCAGCACATTGTAAATGCTAGTCTATTAGCTTTAAATCACAACATGGTATGAACAAATTATGATATATATTGAAGCAGAGTAGTATATTTGGCAAAACTGTTTGCTTTACTAGTTTGAGCCCAGTAATGAAAGTCTTGAAAAAAATATTCAAATGCTGTGATGTAGCTGTATCCAAAATGACTAGAATAGTACTGTAGATAATAGTATTATTGCTTGTAACACTCTGTGTTACACTCTGTGTGTGCAATCACTCTGTGAATGCAAAAGTTGGATTTGAAGAGCCAGACAAAAAAGACAGAAGCTTTTGAACTTTGATGTTGGAGAACATTCCTGAGAATGCCATAGATAGCCAGGAAACAAATAGTTGCTAAAACAAATGAATCCAGACTTACTGAGGAACAACTGGTCAGACTCAAAACAATCAGATTTTGGGAAGATCCAGATCTCTTGAGAAGTACATAATGATGAGAAAAGTCGAAGGAAAAAAAAGAGGACTATCTGCAGCAAGATGAATTGCATTATAACAAATGAACGCACCATTTCAAGACATAAAAAGCCAGCATGTGGACACATCATCCTGGAGAAAAGTCTTATCTGTGTGGTCCCTAAGACTTGACATTGACTTGACATAATTTTGTTTTAAATAAATAAATTTTCATGACTCAGATTAGAGTGCATATACCAAGCTGTGTATCATCATTATATTTGTGATATCATGACCTGCATTGACAAATTAACTTTCTCATTGGTTTCTTACATATGTTAATACTGGAGAGAGGATCAAATACATGATCACCCATTAGACTGCCCTCTCTTTCCCCATTAATACTGAAACTACTCTCTTAAAAAAGAGTGGACAGTTGAAGCATTTGCTCTTAACAGTCTTAAAAAGTTGTCAGAGAATACCTTGGTTGATAGTATTCATATGCTTCTAAGCTGTCAAAGGATAACTGGAGGGGTGCATTCCTCCAATGAGGTCCCAACAAAGATTATCCACAAGGGTAAACAATTCCCCTACTGTCCCATGCTCGGGTCTTTAAAAAAATCCAGATGTTTCTTCTGTGGATAACTACTTACCACATTCTTGACAACCTTCCCTAAATATGGTGAGAGACTGAGCAATAGTAGGTATCTCCTTCACAACAGGTGATAACACACCTTCCCCTCAAAGTTTGCCATCTTTTGAATTGATCCTGTCACAGTCTCCCTACCATCCTAAAGGAACCAAGAAAAACAAAATTCAAGACTATAGCTGGTAGAGGGTACACTGGAGAGCATCCTCCCTTCATGCCCCAAAAAGTTGCAGATAACATTGCAAGATGGTTCCAGGCATCACATCAGATTCTGCTCATGAAAGCCAGTGTGAAATTTAAGTTGTTGTGTTGCCCATAAAAACTCAGGCACACAAGTTGGTGTGGAGCTAAAAAGAACATTGTCCCTGAATTTGAGAGAAACGCGCAATACATTTGCAAAGCTTTAGCTCCCTGACAATGCAAATCACAAATGCTTCAGGTAAAACAAAAAAGTGTTTAGAATATTGAGTAAAGTCAAGGCTTTATATAAAGTAGAGAAACAAATGATTTGCATTCAGTAAATGATAGGTGTATATAAAAAGCAAACAATTGGTGGGCAATACAAGCTTTGCTTGTATTAAATGTGAGAAAATTTTATCCTTAGATAAAATTCCTCTAGTGACAAATGTATATGTCTAGAGATAGCTGTGGGTTGCAGGAACCCCTTTATCTTTTGTAAAATGTGTAACTTTTCATCCTTTCCCACACAGTTTGTTCCTTTCTTAGCTTTGATCAAGGACTTTAGAATACTGTCCTATTGTTTGATTGTTGAGGTTAGTTTTTGCACTTCAAAGGACATCACTTTGGTTCGAAGCAAAACATACTTCCCTAAACTTAATCCTTAAAATTCTACACAACAGTTGGACTAGGAACAGGAACATTTCAAGTCCATTGTTTCCCAATCTCAACAACTTTTAAGATGTGTGAACTCAATTAATCTAAACAGAAATAAATCCTCAGCTACAATGTAAATCTGAACAAAAACTGTAGTGCTTTAAAGAGCACTTAAGAGCCAGTTTGGTACAGTGCTTAAGTCATCAGGCTAAAAACCAAGAAACCCTGAGGGGTCTAGTCCTGTCTTGGGCACAAAGCCACTAGGTGACCATGGGCCAGTCACTTTCTCTTGGCTCCAGAAAGAAAGAAATGGCAAATCGCTTCTGAAAAATGTTGCCCAAAAACTGCAGGGACTTGTCCAGATATCGGAACAGAAGGGGAAAAAAAACCCATGTGTAATTAAACTGTTTTTAATTAACCCAGTTGTCCACTTTTTAATCCAACATCTTGTTCTCTGGCTACAAGAAAAGCCCTATGCAGGGTATTTTTATACCCCTTGTTATGGCCACCAGGATTTTTATTGCATTAATCCCGCTGTCTCCATTAACACAAAGGAATCACTCAGGCTGGAAGTGTGTAATACCTAAACCTAAAAGCAGAGTTGGCTGGCCTGCGGGTCCCCGTCTCTTGCAAACGTTTTATGAAAGCTTTTCTTCCCATTCTTTGAAAAACCATTGTTTATATGGCTTATCACAAGACCCCAGGCAACGGCGGTTTGTTCGTGGCTTCCCGAAACGTCCGAATCCAGCTGACGCGTGCCTTTGGAAGCCTCCACACCCCCCCCCTCCCCAATCTTGCGGCAGAGGATCAGGATGGGACAACACACGCGGGGAATTTCCCTTATTCAATCTTCCCCAGATCCTCAAGAGAGCCAGGAGAGGAGAGAGAAAAAAATCCCCATCCAGTTTTCCCGTCATCTGGAAGAATGACAAGCCTAAGCGGGCTGCAAAAAAAAAAAAAAAAAGCCCTCCCCGCCCCTCCCCCACCCTCAAATCGGAAGAATTCAGGACCAGGACACGGGAACGGCCCATTCACACGCGATTCCTCCCCCTCGAAGCGTGTCGAGCGCAACCTCCCGGCCGCGAGGCGCGTGCGCGCTGCCTCCCTGTGAGGGAGGCGAGAACATGGCGGAAGCGGAGTGAAGGGTTCGTACGCCGAGCGGGTGCGTTTCTCTTTCGCGCGGGAGTGGGGGGGGCGCGAGGGGGGAGGGAGCGGCCGCCCGACGCGGGAGGGGCTCCTGGCCGGCGGGGAGAGTGGGCTGGCGCAAAGCGATCCTCAACGCGTCCGGGCTGTGGGGATGGCAGGAACGGGCAGTGGAAGCCGCTGGGCCCCGGGCTTCTCTCGTCTCTCTTTCCCCAACCTGGCGCCCTCCAGAGGTGCGCGCGCACTCCCTGGCTCGGGAGTTGTTACCCAGGTGCCGGTCTGGATGGAGAAGGTTGCATTGGCTCAGCCTTGCGTGAAGGGTGAACCCCAGGCCAGAGGTTGGCCCGGGTAAATCACCTGCGTAGAGAGAGCTATGCCTTGAGCCGCGTATTTTATTTTATTTTTTAATTCCCTTGTGGGGCTCAATCTCCTTTCTTAAAGGCGCTGACAATCCCTCCTGCTGTGCAAAGTCTATTATTGGGGACCAGAAATGAAAGTTGCCCCATGTTTGAACAGCCCCACGTGCAATGATTTAGCTAAGCAAAGCAGGATGCCCTGGGAGAGAGAGAGAGAGAGAGAGAAAGAGAGAGAAAAACCCTGCACACACCTATGTGCACCCCTTCATCTGAGTTGCTAGATGGATTGGTTTGATTTGATTCCTTTCCCTGGAATCAAAATGAAGTGTGCTGGTTAAAAATCAGAAATCCGTGTCAGGCTCATTCTCTAGATCTCACTGATGAGATAAAATAGCAGCTGTTAAATTTATATTTGCTGGGCTGGTGGTGAAGTGAAATCGTTCACTTGCTGGCTTTCCTACAATCCCGTTAGGTTTAGATTACTATTGGTGTAACGTGAATGACAAAGAATCTTGTGGCATCCGAAATACCATTCATTTATTACTGTTATTGTTTGTTAAAATTTGTAGGCTGCTGACTCTGACCATCTGAATAACACACATGTTTTAAGGTGCCACAGTGCTAGATTATGCTGTATTCATGAACATGACATACCTTCTCCTCAGTGCGTTTAATAATGTTTCCTCCCAGGTAAAGTATAGACCAGTGTTTCTCAATCTTGGCACCTTGAAGATGTGTCGAACTTCAGTTCCCAGAATTCCCTAGCCAGCAAAGATGACAATGCCACAAGTTGTTGAGATGGTAGGAGTCAGCAGCCTTCAGTTCTAGAGTTGAAGTCCACACATCTTCAAGCTGCCAAAGTTGAGACATTACCAGGATAAAGAATGCTGAGAGAGCAATCCAATACTGTATTTCTGGATTGCAAAATTTTGCATGGCCACTAAACGAAGGTAGAGAGAGTTTTGCAGAACAGATACAATCTGCTAGCAGCAGATAACCTGCAATGCTTCTGCTATTATTGGACTTAATTTCCTGTCATGCCTGATCATTTGATATGATGGCTAGGCTGGTGGAATTTGGAGTCTCACATTATCATCTGGATGGCTGTATGATGCTACTCTTGTATAGGGTTGCAACCTAATCCAGATTATTAAAAAATTTCAACCTCATTTTCTATCTGTAATGTGGGTGAAATACTTTTTACTCAAATGGTTTCAGTAGGGATAGAAAATACATAATGCAGGTGAAGTGTTTTTGAACCCTTAAAAATATCCAAATGCTAAATATGACTGTAAAAATGACTAGATAGGTGGCAGTTGAAAAATGACAATGATAACAACAGGTATCTCAATTGTTTTAACAAATAGCTGCTAATTTTTGCAATTCACAAGTCAAGCAGCATGTGCCACCTGCAATAAAAGTTGCATTTTCTCTAAAATGTTGTGGTTCCACAACATCTTTGATTCCATAAAGGTTATCTGAAAATATAACTGATTTATAAGATTCCTGTTTCAGGTAACTAGTTATATGTTCATTTTGCATAGTACAACACACAGGAGAAATGGATCAGCTAAACATTGATGATATATAGGTCAGAGTGATGCAGATACGATTGCTAGTCTTACATAGTAATCCCATGCAGACTTCTTTGAAAGTAAGCAATATTAAAAACAGAGGGATTTAATTCTGAGTGCATTTGCATATTTTGTGCTATTAAACTTGGAGATCTGAGTTCAAATCACATATCAAACATACATTTTAATTAACTTGCTAAAGGTGGGCCATTTGTTTTCGTTCCCTTGAAAATAAAACACTATATGTGCAGTCTTGAGTATGGTTTGTTCCCAAGGCAAAACGTATTTGCCATTTAAATTGTACTAATACGTCTGGCAGCCTTCTGTATCAGCTGTATAAAATTTTCAGGGGCAACATCAACAGCAGAGTATCTACAACAGGTACAGCTATTTAAAATAAAAGAAATATCACCGTTTCAGTCCTGAAACTCTTTATTTTTTAAATAAAGAACCTAATGCTGGGAAAGATTGAGGGCAAAAGAAGAAGGGGACGACAGAGAATGAAGTAGCTGGATGGAGTCACTGAACCAATAGGCATGAGCTTAAATAGACTCTAGAGGATGGTAGAGACCTGGAGGAACATTGTCCATGGGGTCACGATGGATTGGACACGACTTTGCAACTAACAACAACAACAAATTTTAAATGATATCTGCAACAGTATTTTGAGATAGACTATTATTCTGGTTCTCTAAGTATGAAACTTCAGGCATGAGATTTGGACTTGCATTATTGAATGTTGTGGAATTTGATCTTGTTTTCTATATAGAATCCTACCTACATGTGTGTTTCCTTTAGAGTCTATGTTGAAGAATATGGTATTCATTTGGTGTGTTTTTTTTAAATATTTTGTTCAGAGGCAGAATCATTCCACAGCTATGGAGAATGAATCAAGCACAACAACTTCTTCTACAGGCACAACAACCATTGCTACTACATCTTCCCCCTCCCGTACACAACCACCCCAGATATCTGTCTACAGTGGCTCAGATCGACATGCTGTGCAGGTATTTAACTGAGGAAACACTGTTAATATGTATTGCAATTGAAAACCATTGCTAAAAAGATTCTGATTAAGTGCAGCTTCTATGATTTCAATAATAATTCTTGATCAGCCCCTCCTATTGCTTTTCTTTTCTTTTTTTTTGCAACCAGTTTAGAGTTCTGGAGAGATTAAATGCTTGCAAACTATTTTGGGAAATGTGCAGCTTTAAGAATATTTATGTTCTGATCTATAGCAATCTAGGAACTGTTAGTTCATTTACTTAAAACCATAGACCAAATGAAGGTCTTTGCTATCCTTTGTTGGAGTCAACATTATTTCTGGATTTAGCAGCAGGGGCAACTATAGGGAGAAGTGAGGTAATTAAAAAAAAAGATAGTGACTGTGAATACACATGCAAAATAGGGTAGGTTTCTATTAGATGGTTGTGGCCATTGTCTTGACTTTTTTGACTCCATGTGGATGCCTCTGTTTACAGGGAAAATAAAGAATAATTAGCTTAGCTTTTAAAAACCTCATTCTACCTGTACTCTTTCATCCTTTTCTATCACATTCTTTCTTTCTCTCATTTTTAATGTTCCTCTTCTATCTCAGTGCTTCTCTTCTTGGTTCTTTAATTCTTTCCAGGCTCCTTCTAAACACCAATTTATCTTTGATCCTAATTTTGCTACTGGTAGCTTTATTTGGTTCATATAGAATCAAAGATTTTGAAAGTTATTTAATACAGTTCATTTCTATTTGGCAAGTAAATGCTTGATCGTTACAAAACTATGGTGTTGTGTGGAATGTTAGTAAAACAGCCCATTGCAACCTGATACCTTCCAGGTGGGTTAGATCAAGAATTCTTAACCAGGATAGCCTGAGGCTGAGAATTCTTGGAATGGCAACTCCCATGACTTAGTCATGAGGACTGGGGAAAAACCATTTAAAATATGCAGTTCAATTATTTGAGAGAAGCCATGTTTATAAAAGTTCAGTTGAGGGCACTGCCACCAAGAATTTGGCCCTTGTTGAGCAGTGGAGCTAATATTTTGTCTGAACTGCCCAAAATTTCAAATGGCAATTTTTTTTGCCAGTTCAGATGCTGAAGCTCCTTGAAAGCCTGGGGGTGGGCTAAAATCCTATTTGGCAGGAATTCCTACCAATCCTTGCTTCCCAACTGTTTGACATTCCCCAACCCCTAGAGCGTTGTTTTTCAGACTTGCTGCCTGGGGAATTCTTGGAGTTGAGACCCTCACTTCTTAAAGTTGCCAAGTTTGAAAAACACAGTCCTAGACACATCAGGCAAGCCACCATTGTGTTGTGGTAGCCTACAACACAGATTTGGGGGCTTCTAGTTGGCCAATGATAAGTCAGGCTACAGGGGAAGGACATAGAGCCTTCCAAAGGGAGACTGACTTTGGCATTCCATCGATGGTCCTGGAAGGAATATGTTTGGATGTAAGTAAAACACTTGCACTGCAGTGACTGTTTTGGAGATAAGCATGGGCTGTTAGAAAACTATACCTGAGGGTTTGGGGGAACATCAGATACAGAATAGAATAGAATTCTTATTGGCCAAGTGTGATTGGACACACAAGAAATTTGTCTCTAGTGCATAAACTCTCAGTGTACATACAAACAACAAAGTGATGAGTCACAGATCGGACATCATAGTTGCAATCATTAATCATAAGAGACAAACAAGTGATAAATCATAAAATACTAATAGGAGCAGATAGTAGGAAAGACGATAAAAGGTGAGAAATGAAAAGGTGAGAAAGATGATAAGGATAATAACAACTTAGCCTACTACATGGGTAAATATCTTTGGGCCTGAATTAGTGCTGTGGGAATTGGGTATTCAGCAGAGTGATGGCACGGGGGAGTGGGGGGAACTGTCTTTGTGTCTACTTGTTTTGGCATGCAATGCCCTATAGCAGCGTCCTGAGGGGAGAAGTTGAAACAGTTTATGACAAGGATGTGAAGGGTCTGTAGATATTTTCTCAGCCCTCTTTCTGGTTCGTGCAGTGTACAGTCAATATAGTTGGTTAACTTTAAGCATTGGCATCTGATAGGATAGTCCAGACTAAGACAAGATGTTCTTGGCCTTGTGGCATGGTGACTACGCAGTGACACACCACTTGTCTTGGACTGATGTCTTGTCAAGCTGAGCCCAAATACAACGTTGGACAATTCAAACCGAGTTCAGTTCTTTAATTGTTTACACCTACTGTAGCGAACAGAATTTTGCCAGACTAAACTCTTTACCTCTCCCAGCCTAACAAATACATCCTGAGAGATTCTAGAGAGTGGCTATTCTAATTCTCTTCCTCTGTTTCCTATCTAGACTGTGCTGCCTTTTGTCTCCCTTCCCTTTCTGGAATGTGCTTCCTCCTTCCTGTGAGAAATTGCCATTTCACTATCATTTATCACCTCAACTCCATGGACATCACCTCTCATGTGTCTTCCATATATTTTGATGCTGGACATGGAAGCCTGTGATCATAGAGCTAGCAGTGAACTTAGTGGTCAGATGAATTAATGTTCCTGGTTACAAAGGCAGTGACGCAGTTTCTTAGAAGTACAGGCTATGCTAATGCTTAAATGGCTGTTATGATAGGACTGATCTTTCTCCATCTCTTGTTCTTGCCATGGTTACCGCTACTCAAAACCCCACAGGTCATTCAACAGGCCTTGCATCGTCCCCCCAGCTCAGCTGCACAATACCTTCAGCAGATGTATGCAGCTCAGCAGCAGCATCTAATGTTACAAACTGCAGCTTTACAACAGCAACATTTGAGCAGTACTCCGTTCCAGAGTTTGGCCAATGTTCCACAGGTAAGACCGGGGTAGATTAGAAAATAAAGATCAGGAAGTTGACCTTAATTCTTCATATTATTATTATTATCTCTTTTATTAATTAAACATGAAAGTCAACTGAACATTTTTAAATGTGTCACAAATACAATTGACTGGTGCTAATGGTTGATACAGGTTGCTGCCAGCGTCCTAGGTATCAACCAAGTATCTTCTTAAAATATATGATGTTCTGAATAGTGCAGTTTTTTGCAATTCCACTGCAAGGAAGCAGTGGAGGAAGCTGCAATTTCTCGATGTGTTTTGTAAAATTCTTGGACATGGTACCAAGTGCCCCGATTACAATGGGTATCACCGTTACATGTTCCATTCATAGCCGCGTAGTTTCGATGGCCGGATTGCGATATTTCGTGATGTTTTTTTTCCAGTTCTTTTTCTTCGACTCTGGCGTCTCCTGGTACAGCGATATCAATAAACTGTACACTTCGGCCCTCGACAACCATGATATCTGGAGTGTTATGTTCCAAATTATAATCCTATTATTAATATTATTATTATTATTATTATCTAAGCTAGGATGCTGGCAGCAACCAGTATTAACCATCAGTGCCAGTCAATATTTGTGATACATTTTTAAATGTTCAGTTGACTGAGTTTCATGTTTAATGAATAAGTTATTTGTTTGTTTGTTTGTTTGTTTGTTTGTTTGTTCGATTTATATGCCGCCCTTCTCCAGAGACTCAGGGCAGCTTACAATGCGTTAAGCAATAGCCTTTATACTTTTTGTATATACCTGCTTAGTAGGGCTTTCGCCCCCCGCCAAGCGGTGTTCTTTTTTATACAAAGTCAGCTTATTGCCCCCCACAATCCAGGTCCTCATTTTACCTACCTCAGAAGGATGGAAGGCTGAGTCAACCTTGAGCCTGGTGAGATTTGAACTCGCAGTAATTGCAGGCAGATGGCAGCTAAGTGCTAATTAACAGCACTTTAGTCCGCTGCACCACTAAGGCTCTTTAATTAATAATAATAATAATAATAATAATAATAATAATAATAATAATAATACATCAAGAAATTACAGCTTCCTGCAATAACACCAGCGGAACTGCAAAAAACTGCGCTATTCGGAACATCATACATTTTAAGAAGATACTTGGTTGATACCTAGGATGCTGGCAGCAACCTGTATCAACCATCAGTACCAGTCAATAATATTTGTGATACATTTTTAAATGTTCAGTTGACTGAGTTTCATGTTTAATGAATAAAATTAAATAATAATAATATATTACAATACTTTGATTTTAAGGGAAAGTTTTCCAACCTTCTTCCAACCCCACAAATATTTGTCTGTAGCACTTAAAGCAGAATTTGGTACCTAACAGCAGTGGAACTTTAATACCCAATAGCATAGGCAATAGTGAGGCATGCTGGAAGCTCAAGTTTGGCAATATTAAAAGATCCCAAATTTCCTACCTCTGATATAAATAGATAAGAAAATCTTCATAAGTGGAAGAGGTCATTTTTTTAAAAAAGTAATATTTTAACCCAGTAACTTAATGGTCTGTTGATATAATAATAATAAAATAACTTACTATTAAGGAACAGAAGCCTGAGACTAGAGACTGAACCAATTTGATTTTCATTTTGAAACCGTGTAACAATTCAAAATCATTAGTCGTGAATATCTGACTATTTTAATCTCTTGTGTTATTGACACAGTGAATTTCATTTCGCTCTTTTCACATCAGAGAATGTATTCTGATATCATTTTTGTCTAGTATCTTTCTATAATAATTGCACGTACAAAGATTTCTAAGCTTCCAGCAATATTAAACAAAAGAATGAAAGTGACCTATCAAAATACAGTAAAAAGTTAGAGCTCATTGATTTTTTTATTTATTTGGAAAATATAATCCCATTTTCCCATTTATACCACCCAGAGATTTACTGCTTCATTTCTTCACCCTTACGATCCAAGCAAAGGAAGAGGAAAACAAAATAAGAGAGGGGACAAAAATTGTTCTCACTATTGCAGAAACCATCATTGGTTGGTTGAAGGAAATCACTACGGAATTCCTTACTGGGTGGATGGAGTGTTAGTTCAGGATAACATATGACTCTTTAAGCCAGAGGTCTTCAAACTTGGCAGTTTTAAGACTTGTGGACTTCAACTCCCAGAATTCTCCAGCCAGCTATGCTGGGAGTTGAAGTCCACAAGTCTTAAAGCTGCCAAGTTTGAAGACCTGTGCTTTAAGCTTTCAAAAGAGATAGCAAGCCGACTGGAATGAAAGAGAATGGAGACCACAAATAAAAGTGATTATGAGAATTGTGGCTTTGGGGCTGGCTGCCGTTGAGTTTAATGCGGGTACACTCTTGTTAGTCAAGCATTTTTTCTTGCAATGCAAATGACTCATTTGATAGATATGCTTGCTGTTTAGGCAAATCTTTCAGGTGGGAGGCAGTGTGCTTCTCCTAATGGCAGTGTCAGTCAGCAGTCCAGCATGTCAGAAACCTCGGTAAGTGTCTAGCAAAAGTATTTCTCTTAATCTATAAGGTTTCCATGTTTATTCTTTATATTCACATTGTTTATGCAAATGTTTGAGGAGCAACAACTGGAATTCTTAACCTATTAAAGCAGGGGTGTTAAACTCAAGGCCTGGGGGCCAAATCTGGTCCATGGAGTGCTTAGATCTAGCCAATGAGGCTGCCCTGGAAACAGCAAAGGACCGGCCTGCAGTGCCTCTGCCAGCGAAAACGGAACTCGGGAGGGCTGCATGCGGCCCTCCCAAGCTCCGTTTTCGCTGGCAGAGGGTTGCAGGAGGCTGTCGCAGCCAAAAACAGACCTCTGGTCTCCACAGGCGCCCCCGATACGAGTGACGTCAAGCTGGTCACGGCCACCCTGGCCACGCCCCCCCATCCGGCCCCCCCAAAGGTCCTCAATGAAATCAAGTTTGACACCCCTGTATTAAAGTCTCAGTGCCTTTATGCTGTAAATAGTAATATAGACATTTAAACATTATTTTGCTGTGAAAAAATGGTCTGGTTGAGTTCATTCTGAATGCAAGACTAAAAGAGGTTCAAACCTTTTGGGATGATATATATTGAACTTGCTAGATTTATTTGGAGAAAGAAATTACAAGAGTAATGGGAATCCACTAAGAGTCCTGATTTCACCTACTGAGAACCTGCTGACTTGATATTAGCTTATTTAGGCAACCTTTTCAGTGTTGAAGACTATATGACATTTACAATTTACCAAAAGTTGTTGGACTTTTATTGCAAGGGAGTGTTTCAAGTTTAGAACTGAACAGCAATTCCAGCTTCAGATTTAATAGCTGGCTAAAAAAAATGGGCAAAGCTTACATAAAAAACATATGGCTGTTAATTCCCATGTTTAAGCTTGGAAAATTCTCTTATTATTTGTTAGCAAATGTTAGCATGTAATAGACTGTGTCCAGTATTCTTTTTAACGAAGAAAAACTTCAGGCTAAAATACAGTTTTAAAAGCTGAGACTACTTAGCATTTTACCATATCCAAATTCTGTCCCACGGAGCATAATTTCAAAACAAAAATATTACCGTATTTTTTTGAGTATAACAACGCACCTTTTTCCCCCAAAAAAGAGGGTGAAAATCCGGGTGCGTCTTACATTCCGAATGTAGCCCGGCTCAGCTTCTCACACGGAGGTTTCAGAGGCTGAAAAAAGCATCAGAAAAGAAGCCCCCAACAGAGCTTTAGAGGCTTTTTTTCTGAAGCTCTGTTTCGGAGGCTTTCAGAGGCAGGAAAAAAAGTTTTTTCTGAACCAGAGTTTCAGAACTTTCAGAGGCAGAAAAAAAAGCAGGAAAAAAAAACAAAAAACAAGGCACAGAGCTCACAACCAAGGAACCTGTTGCTAAAATTCACCTCTGGGAAAAGCTGATTGGGGGTATTCCTGGAGCTGATCCACCTGCCAGTCAGCTTTTTTCTTATTTTCCTCCCCAAAAACTAAGGTGCGTCTTATACGCCAAAAAATATGGTATTTCACTGCATAATGTGAATGATACTTAGGCATTTTGTTGTCGTGTTTTCAGTATAATAGACAATTGAATAGAATTGTTGGGTGCACCTGCTTTTAGATGAGTGGACTAAAGATAGTTAATGATAATTTATTTTTCTTCCCTAGATTAATCTTTCTGCTTCTCCTACACCTGCACAGCTAATAAGCCGTTCACAGACCTCCAACACTAGTAGCAGCAGCCTTACGCAGCAGACCATGTTGTTAGGCAGCACTTCTCCTAATCTGACTGCCAGTCAGGCTCAGATGTATCTCCGAGCTCAGATGGTAAGTCTTGCCGATTGATTGTTACCATTTTTGGTGTTTTTGTCTTGTCCTGTCTCTTATGTATGGCTTTTGGCTGCGTGTTGTAAGTGCACTTGCGCTCTATATGGGGCTACCCTTGAAGGCAGTGGTGGAATTCAATTTTTTTTACTACCGGTTCTGTGGGCGTGGCTTGGTGGGCGTGGTGTGGCTTGGTGGGCGTGGCAGGGGAAGGAATATGCAAAATCTCCATTCCCACCCCACTCCAGGGGAAGGAAACTGCAAAATCCTCATTCCCTCCCCACTCCAGGGGAAGGATACTGCAAAATCTCCATTCCCATCCCACTCTGGGGCCAGACAGAGGTGGTATTTGCTGGTTCTCTGAACTACTCAAAATTTCCGCTACCAGTTCTCCAGAACCTGCTGAATAGCACCCCTGCTTGAAGGGTGTTCAGAGGCTCTAGTAGGGTAGTGGCGCAGCTGCACAGACAGTTCTTGGAGCTCCAAGAATAACCCATGTAACACCACTGCTCCATGAAATGCATTGGCTGCTGGTTTACTCCCAGATGCAATTCAAGGTGTTGATAATCATCTCTAAAGCCCTTATGTGTCCAGGTTACTTGAGGGACTGTCTCATCCCACTGGGATTGGTCTGCCCCCCCCCCTGCCAGCAGAGAAGACATACTGAGGGCCCCATCAGCCTGACTATTCCGACTGGTATGATCCAGGAGATGTCCTGCATCTGCTCTGTGGACTATCTTGGCCCCAGGGGTGAGGTCAGCCCCCATTCGCTGACCTTCCAGAAGAGCTTACTGGCTCTCCAGTTAGCTTGGGGTTCCAATTAGGGTATATCACAATGGGGGCGGTTGATTGATTAACAATGGATCCCACCTCCTCCCCCCATCCTGCTCTCTCCCCGCCCATTTTTTAATTGGCTGTAGTGTTTTGGATTTTACATTAACTTGTTTATGTTTTTAACCTGTATAGTTCTATTTTTTTATGATTGTAAGTTGCCCAGGGTTACCTTGAGATAAGATGGGCAGCCTATACATTTTATAAATAAATAAATAGTCTTTGACTCCAAACAGTGGCATCTCTAATTTTATAGTCTCTTATATTTGACATGTTTGGAGAGGTGTTTTCTATCATTCCTATTATTATAGGAATACTCCTATTCCTATTAGTAATGTCTTGGATAGGTATACAAGAAGCATCTGTGCCTCTTTTTGTAACTTTTAGATTGCTCTGTTCAGCCAGAGGTCTAAGGTTCCAAGAAGTAGGCATTCTCTTTCAACTCTGATTTTCTGATACAAACAGCAACTTGCTGAGGACTTTTTTCTCCCCAGCACAATGAAACGATTTTCATTTTTCTAAGTTTTAGTATGGCTTCCTTTATCCCTTACTAGAGCTACTGTTCACGCTTTTAAATTTTACATATTTGTTGCATTAACAGTTTATTTCTAATTTGGCCATAGCTAGGTTTTGAATTTAAAACGCTGAGATAGATACAAATCTAGGCTAAGATGAAATGGTAGATACCTTTAA
The DNA here is from genome assembly GCF_059756535.1 of Pantherophis guttatus. Lineage (NCBI taxonomy): Eukaryota > Metazoa > Chordata > Lepidosauria > Squamata > Colubridae > Pantherophis > Pantherophis guttatus. Next base: position 18,706,858 of record NC_142068.1, read on the forward strand.
TCAAATTGATATTTGGTTTAATGGAGAATTTAGCCTCAACTTAAATGAGGAAAGTAAATTACGACTTAATGAAAAAACTCAGGGACGGAACAATTTCCATTCTTTCTTGATAATAATATGGAAGTGATTTGATCTTGTCTTCTTTTGGGAGATTTCTTTGATTTCCCATCCTAGTTCTGAACTCTGATACTTCGTAGTGGTGTCTCAACCAAGTACCTACTCCTAAGATCAGCCAAGGTTGGCCAGGTGTTTACGTCTATTTGACAGTTTCCTTTTTAGTAACTTTCAAATACCAATGAAGAACAGCATATAATTACGTTGTTTTGGGGAAAGCCTCAGGCTGCAGACATTCTTCTTCAAAGAAATGAAATAGCAAAGCGACTCAAAAAGTGTGAAGGTTCTTTTTAAGACATTAGAATAAGTATTTGTAGGTCTTGTGCTAAAGGAAAAGACACACCAATTTGTTTTCAGACTACAGGTAGTCCTCGACCACAATGGAGCCCAAATTTTCTGTTGCTAAGTGAAACATTTGTCAAGTGAGTTTTGCCCCTTTTTACGACCTTTGCCACAGTTCAGTGGTGAAATTCAATTTTTTTTACTACCAGTTCTGTGGGCGTGGCTTGGTGGGCGTGGTGTGGCTTGGTGGGCGTGGCAGGGGAAGGATACTGCAAAATCCCCATTCCCTCCCCACTCCTGGGGGGAAGGATATTACAAAATCTCCATTCCCACACCATTCTGGGGCCAGCCAGCAGTGGCATTTGCTGGTTCTCCGAACTACTCAAAATTTCCGCTACCGGTTCTCCAGAACCTGTCAGAACTTGCTGGATTTCACCCCTGCCAGTTGTTAAGTGAATTGCTGCAGTTGTTGTTGTTGTTAAGTGAATCTGGTTTCCCCATTGGCTTTGCTTGTCAGAAGGTGGCAAAGGGTGGTCCCATGACCCAGGGACACTGCAACCGTCATAAATATGAGTCAGTTGCTAAGCATCCGAATTTTGATCATGTGACCCTGGAGATGCCGCAACGGTCATAAGTGTGAAAAATGATAAGTCACTTTTTTCAGTGCCATTGTAACTTTGAACGGTTACTCAATGAACTGTTGTAAGCCAAGGACTGCCTCTATATACATGTGTGTGCTTTGTGTGGCTTTCAATTTTCTTTTTCCTGCCTTCACAGCTGATTTTTACGCCTGCTACCACTGTGGCGGCTGTCCAGTCTGACATTCCTGTTGTGTCCTCATCATCTTCGTTTCCCTGTCAGTCTGCAGCTACTCAGGTGAGGCTGCATGGATTGTGGGGAGTGTGTGTGTCTACCTGTAACCCAGAACCATTGTGAAGGACTGGGACGCGACTTTCCTCTTTGTGTTCATATGCATTGTTGTTGTTGTTGTTATTGCATTAGTGATTTTGTGTGTGCAATTTCTCACAAAAAGCCAGAGGTTCTAAATGCTAAAGAAGCTTCAAACTCTTGCAAACACACATACAACATCTTCTAGATGCGCATTCTTTTTTGATCTATTGTAAATAATTTATAGTATAAAGTTTGTGAATTTGTGTTTTCTAGAAGACAAAATTATTATTTATTTTCTTTTTTTACCATGGAAAGTAGGATGATCACCTTCACAGAACTGATGCATGTAGTCATACTTAGCTAGTACATACTGAGGGAGAAAAACAACTTGGAAAACAATGCATCAAATATTATGCTTTAACCTTTAACATTAATTCTTTAAGCACCCAGTTAATAAATGTATTTACACAGAGACTATGATCCTAACCGTACCTATACTCTGTTAACAGGATTAATTTCTAAAAATGCCCATTGTTTAATACTGTCAGCTGAGTATTCAAACTTCCTTTAGGATAGTTTCCTGGTATAAAATTTAAAGTTACACTGGTATTGTGGTGAAAGAAGAACTAACAGCAATCATTAATGTTCAGATTCTTAAACCTTCTTTAATTCATTGTTGAGCAAATAAGACATGCATTTAACAGTAATGGGATAGACTGCATACAGTGTGATATAATCATTCAGAGTAGCTCCCTTCAGATTCAAGAATTTGATAGAGCAAGTAGGTTGGGTGTCTTTTATACCTATGTGAAAAACTTCCTCGGTTACTTGTTTTTTTAAAAAAATTGACACAGTAGGAAGCATTGGCTAATCACCTGTAACACTTGAGCCATTCTCATGGTTCCTATATATTTGTGTCTTTAATCAAAGTAATAAAAATTGACAATAGAGAAATTTATTGTTCAAATAATCTAACTGTGAAAATGCCTGCTTTCTTGTGTTTGGTAAAATCCAGTTATTTATACAAGCATGAACACAACTTTGGATGAATTAATTATAACAAACAATAAACAACCCCATATCAGAAGGGATTTTATGGTTTAGTGACATGGCAAATTTTGCAGAAGTGTACATAAAATTCTGGGTGTGTAAAAACTTTTCAGAAGAAACAAATCATAACAATTTCTACTGTTGATTAAAATATCCCTCTATATTTGTTTTAGCACTACTATTATGGATTTTTTTAAAAAATGGCCATTATTTAATAAAACAACAAAGGGGAAAGGAATAAAAGTAAAATAAAATTTTAACAAAGACAAATCAGTACAGCAGTGTGTCTCTGTGTGTGTATTAAGAGAAGGGGACAGAGACAGAGTTTGCTTACATGTAAATACATATATGAAACTTTTCACAACAGTTCTAGATCATCAGCAAGAATGACCATATTTCATTAATTTTAGTACAATGGACTGATACCAATGGAGTGACTAAATATCAATAAATATAGTAGCATAATTATTTTCATAAAGATGTTAAAGTTTAATTGATTTTTATGAATACACAGTAAAAATTGGAAATATATATAAAAAAAGGTTTAGCAAGTACAATGTCAACATCCAACTTTGAATTATTTGCTAGAGTTAGTAATGAAAAGAAGAGAAAAGGAACTCTAATTAGACCTAAAGTAGAAGGATATTAACTATGTCCTTTAAACAAAAGAAAAATCAAAGATGATACCATCAGTATACCAACAGCTTTGATAACAATCCATTAAAAACATACTTTTAGGATTTATTTTTACTCTTATAACTTATTTATAATATCTACATAAAAAATAATAAACAAATTAGTAACAGTTGACATTTGTATTTTTTTATTGGTGATTTTACCCAGCTTGTGTGTGTCAGCCTGTGGAACCGCTGTCTCTGGAAAATGAGCTGTATTGTTGTTCCATCTTACAAGTAAGATGGCACTTTGCTGGGTGGAAGCAATGAGAGGGAGGTGGTGTTACTTATCTACAGATTAGCAAGCAACCAGTCAAGTAATCCGCAACGAGGCATATTTCCCACAGCGGCGTCAACCTGTTGTTTCTCGAAATACTTCATTACCTCCTGCAAAATATCCCCTACACTTGCACCTTTCTTGGCTGCTTTGTCAGCCAGCTGTGGAAGCTTCTTCAGCTCGTCATCATTCTCATTCATGAAAGTGAGATTGGGCACTTGGAAATGAGAAGCAGCCATCCACTGGAGGACAGCCTGGAGTTCTCTGTTTTGAGAGCTGGTGTTGGAGCTCTGGTTGTTTACTATCACCTCAGAACCAGCAGGCACAAGCGGTTTTCCAATATTAGTTCGTGGAGGTTTCTGGGATAACATTGAATCTGGAGTTGACATGCCTTTGTTTCTTGCTGTGATGTACGTGCCTTGCTCGTCAGAGTAATCTTCAACAACAAAATCAGGGCTTTTAGTCATGTACATACAGAGCTTCATCACAGATTCCATCAGCTGATCAATGAATTTCTTATTTATCTGCTCCATATTCTCACAATCCACATCTGAACTATTCTGTTTGGATGTAGGCTTTCTACTAGATCTATCATCATACGAGTTTGATTTGGTATTCTTGCTTATTTCACACTCATCTACATTGAAACCAGCCTCTTGTAGGACCTTCTGGATGATTGACAGAAGGGCACTTTGTATTTCCCCCCTCTGGTATTCTTGCTGCTGTGGATCACTCCTGGAATTGAAACTATGAGATTTAGAACCATGTTTGCCTCCTTTTTCATAAAATCCAAATGAAGATGTATTTGACTCACAAACAGGCTCTTTGTACTGAGTTAAGAGATGTTGTTGTATCAACATTAAAGCTGTCAAAATGAGGTCTTTTGCTAGAAACTCAGTGGTAGAGTTACTTTTTTCTGGCCTCTTATCATGACATCCCCTGTCTGAACCTTTGCCTCCTGCTCTTGATCTCAACATGCTAATTCCATCCTTAATTATTGTTTCACCTACTTTTTGTGCTGATGACTGTCCATCTTGCCTTACCTTTTCCCTCATATGGACCCCACCCTTCAAAGATGCAAAGTGCATATTTGGAGAATTGGGGTCTAACGAACATCCTGTTTTCAATAAAGAGTATACAAGACTATGCCCTCTGTCCTTAGTATCCGACATCAAAGCGTTATACATTCTTAATACCATTGCTTCTAAAATCTCAGTTGACTTCTGGGTTCCCGCATTGAAGAGGTTTTTCTTCACCATAGTAACAAAATCGGAGTCTGTCATGAGGACTCCAGTGACATTATGCAGATTTTTCATGGTAGAGTCAATTAAGTCCGATATGACATCCTTTGTGTGTTTGAGAAACACTCTCTTCAGAATCACACAGGCTGGGAGTGGTGGCCTTTTGTGTATCTTGGTGGCATTCACAAATGAAAATGTCATATCCTTAGCATTTTTGTTTGCATATACCATTAGCCCTTTGTTGAAAGAACTAGTACCATCATTGCAAGACATCTGTTTTCTTGGATGTATCAAGTGGGCATGTGTTGGTCTTCCTTCTTCCTCTGGGCATGATTCGCTTTGGTTGGAACATAACTCACCATAAAAAAGTGATGTTTTCTTGGGGAGTCCTTTACCCTCCTCTTTCTTATCTTTATTGGCATCCTGAGCATTTTCCATAACATCATTCACCATCTTGGATGCAACCTTACTTACCGAACCAGAGGGATTAAGAGCTTTCCCATCTTTACTAGCATAAATTGCCTGGCGTATACATTTGCTGGCGGCGTCTTCCAAATTTTCAGAGATCTCTTTACTTGCCATTTGCATAACCAAAGCACACAGCTTTTGGACAGTGCATGCTACTTCATCTGATGGTGTTTTTTGACCTTCCGAAGGTTTGAAAGCTGTATTGTTGTTATTCTGGGACATCTTGTCCGCTGCTGATGGCTTTTGTGCAGGAGGGGCAGTTGAAGGGGACAGTGCATGCTGAAATCCACATGCATATTTTTGCAGGTCATCAAAAAGCCAGGACACAACATTAAGCTCTTCGGTTGAACCTTGTTTGAACAGACAAACTGCTCCTTCTGTCTTAGACTGTTCTGGTGTGTCACTGTCCTTGATTACTATGACCTCTTTGTCCTGCATTTTCCCCAGATCAAGTCCTGTGGCAGATTCACTGCTTTTAGACTGGCCAGCAGCATCTTTATCCGTATCATCTGTTTGCTTAATGTTCAGGCTGGAAACATCGACAAAACAAATCACTTTGCGTTCCTGATCCTTTCCTCCTCCAGGATTATAGAGATCGACCTTACACACACCTGCTTGGCTGTGTAACCAGTCAACTTCCTGAGACATCTTCTGAGGCTTGGAAGTGGAAATGTACCTAAGACTATAAAGTTGTTCCTTATCAGCTGAACTGCTTTGATGACCCTGCCAGACCGAAGATGTTGCCTCCTCTCTCAACTTTCCATGCTCTTCTGCTGCCAGATGTCATTTTCACTTGTGTGCACACATAGTTTCTATGGCAGCAATGACATCACAAAGAAGCATCTTATCACCCTCTGATAATATATATTTCAGCTACTTTTTCTCATTCACCTACCCAGTTTATGAGAAATTTGTCTAGATTAGGAAAAAGTAATGTTGCATTCCTTGAAATAATAGTGGAGAATCAAGAGTAGTTAACTTATTTCTATACCAAACCTTACGGGACCTTTTAATTACAATGTCCTTCAGAGCATCACTGCAAAAGTAGTGTGACAAATTACAGGTAGTTGGAGAAGCACTTACAGTACATTTAGGGAATTCTTACGTTGTTTTCTGCGTGCTCAGCTGCCATATCCATAAAAAAAAGAATCTGCCATCTTTAGCTGCAGATCTGCTTGCAGTGGGTAAGAGCTGGCAGCAAACACTGAGCTGCATTTGGCACATTGTGGACGTGCAAGAAGCAATAAAATTCAGAGAAGACATCCGTGGGAAAGTTTTGACACTCCCTATATGGCATAAAAGCAGTTTAAGGTAGTTTGTCTAGTAGCCCTTGATAGATTTGGAAATTGACTGGTAAAGGATTTGCATTGCAAGTACAGCTTCATTCAAGATGAAGGTGGAGAATCCTTCATTAGAAAGCTTGGACAACTTTCATCAAACGATGCTGACAGTATTGGAATGGCTTCCCATGTTTCTATTATTGATTGTCCAATAGCCTGTGTACATTGTACCTATATTTTTATTTCTGAACAACCTGCAACTGTTACTCTACCAATAATTATTAAGCTCCGTGGAAGCATTCAGAAGTATGGAAAAGTCTAGTGTTACTTTCTTTGTAGGGCATGGAACAGCCATTCTTTGGAAGAACAGCAATAAAGCAATCACTCAGGAGCAGCCACAATCAAGGTTCCAAAGGGAGCCCCTGTCAATCAACAGAGAATAACAACTAGTTGTATTACAGCCACAGAGGTGGGGAAAGAAAAGATTCCCAGGCATCTGACACAACTAACACAAGGGGCAATATGCACACGCAGATTCAACTTTTTGTGTGCGTGTGTGTGTGTGTGTGTGTGTGTGTGTGTGTCTTACTATAGAAAAATGACTGAGTTCTGCAGCTACTTATTAAATAATACTATGAGTTGCTGTTTATTTAAGGAAGAAGTCACGAATATATTTTTTTTAAAACCACCAAAATAAACAGAGCCCTGAAAGTTCAGAGGAAAGAAAGATAGATGACCTGATAAGTAAAACTCAGCGTGGAAAGTAGTTCCTTTTCTCCAATATAATGTTCGAAATTTGAGATCTGATACTGTCTCAAGTTTCTTTTAGGTTAAGTGCTGTTGGCATTTCAAAAATATCACTTGCCTGGAAATAAGTTCCATAAAATTTGGAAATTTGGGGTATGGAGCTTTCACAAGATCAAGAAACACAGCTTTTGATGATATGGTGGAGGACAGATTTTAAAAGGAACAATGCCAAAATGAAGAGAGAAATAGAACTGGCAGAGCAAAAAAAAAAAAAAAATAGAATTAAATATTCATGTTACAATTAATTTATTTAAAATTTTAATGGGTGCACACTTATGATTCTCCCAATTCTCTTGCACTCCAATTGACTCAAACAAATTAAAACTATATGAGTAGAAAAATATGCCATAGGAACATGTCAAAGACTGCATCCATATGTTTGACAGGTTCACATCCATTCTTATCCCTTTAGGGTGACAGGCTAAGTTATTCCATCTCAACCAGAGGTGCCTCACAGTTGTTTTGGGGATGAAATGAATTCCCATGGAAGCAATTTTGAACATTTTGAAGAAAGATAGGAAATCTAACAAATCAATAATTAATGTAGAGGATTTCACTTAAGCTTTTTATTCTCACTGAAGAAATTCACAGTAGTATAAATACCGTTTGTGGGTTTTTCTACAGCAAAAATTGGTGGTAATAAATTGTTTTAGCTTGACTTCCTTATGTGTGCTACTATGTTTTCTGAAGCTAGCACAAAAAATAACATTTCGTACCGGCAGAGAATAGATAAGCTTTATACATCTCATTATGTGAAATTTGGAAACAGAATGTAAAGGAATCTAATAAAAGTTGGAGTGATGTTGGCACATAATTTATTTGCTCAATCAAATCTCCCTATCCTTCCAATGACAACACCATTCAGCTTTAATTTAAATTTGAATATAGGACTGAAAGTAATGGCCTTGTGGTTTCATATTTTTAACAAGGCTTCTTAATTGTTTCCCTTTCTCTTGTGTTTTAAGTGTACATCCCATCCATTCTGTGTATTGATAATTGTCCACTGAGGTGAATTCACAGTATGTCTGATTTATTAGTTATTTAAAGATTAGGTCTGTCAATCTATCTAACATTTTTGTGACTCAGTAGTAATCCTTTATTTACATTAATTTTGCAGAGGATGATAGAAATATTTCAAAAATAAAATTACATGATTCAAAATATGTACTCTTCTACTCAAAACTTTATACTCACTTTTCAATAGATTTCAGCTAGCTTCTAGGCATACAGTATCTTTGGTTTAGCCCAGGGGTCAGCAACTTGCGGCTCTGGAGCCACATGTGGCTCTTTCACCCCTCTGCTGCGGCTCCCTGTCACTCAAAATAGGTATCACAACCGCCAACGTGCGACACCCGCTGGCACACGATTTATTGAGCTTTTCAACCCCCGGTAGGCCAACCATGGATAAATCCAAGAAAAGAAAAGTTTCAGAAGAAAACAGAAAATTTAATTCAACTACATATGCTAGTTTTGTGGCTGCTCAAGAAACAGTCAGGCACAGGAAGGGTTTTGTGGCTCCCAGTGTTTTCTTTTCTGTGGGAAACGGGTCCAAATGGCTCTTTGAGTGTTTAAGGTTGCAGACCCCTGGTTTAGCCCAAAGGTGCTTTTTTCAGAGGCAACTGGACTTTCTTGTTTTTCCGTGAAGACCTTTTGCTTCTCATCCAGGAAGCTTCTTCAGCTCTGACTGGACGGTGGGAGTGTAAAATTGGAACAATCAAGGGAGATAAACTTCCAAGTATATATTTTCCTTAAGATCAAGCCGCCGTGTTGCCCATGTTCATCCAACACAACCCCTAGGTACATTTTATATGGATATAAGCAGAACCAGAAAAGAAGTGTGGCTTGTCAAATTGTGCTTTTAAGATAAACAAACAAACAAAAAAACAGCATCTCAAATAAAAGTGTGTATAAAGGAAAGGAAGGAGACACTTGTGAGTTTTTCTTATTGTTTGTCTTGAAAAGTCTGCATTTTCATAGAATCATGGAGTTGAAAAGGGTCATTCAGGCTATCCTGATTATTCCTAAGTCAATACAGGTAGTCCTCTACTTATAACAATTCATTTAGTGACCATTCAAAGTTACAACGGCATTGAAAAAAATGTGACTTATGACCGTTTTTCCACAGTTACGACCGTTGCAGCATCCCCACACTCACGTGATCAAAACTCAGATGCTTGGCAACTGGTTCATATTTATGACGGTTGCGGTGTCCCAAGGTCATGGGATCCCCTTTTGCGAACTGCTGACGAGCAAACTCAATGGGGAAGCCAGATTCACTTAACAACCAGGTTACTAACTTATCAACTGCAGCGATTCACTTAACAACCAGGGCAAGAAAAGTTGTAAAATGGGGCAAAACTCAACTTAACAAATGTCTCACTGAACAACAGAAATTTTGGACTCTATTGTGGTCGTAAGTCAAGGACTCCCTGTATAGTAATCCAGGTTCAAAGTTTCCGGACAGGTAGTTCTCCAGCCAAGAGTTTGATGCCTTTGGAGAAATGTTTAGCTGTTGTTACCTAGGTAATTGGTAGTGCTGTAAAATTCCTCTCACTGTTAGGAAGCCGTTTCCTTACATTCAAACAGAATCTGCTTTTCTTTAGCTTTCTGTGTCCTGCTCTCTGGAGCAAGAGGAAACAAACTGTTCTGTTGTTCTTGTTCTGTTCTTCATTCTGCCAGGTTCTTTAAGTATCACGAAAAATACTTCTATAATTGCAAAATCTTTAAAACCAATGTTATTATAAAATCTTGGCCTTTCCAAGATTCCAGGGCTTTTCTATATAAATGTTGAGATGCATTATGACAAATCCTTGGCTTACTGGGTGATTTTACAGAAGAGAAGCACTTTTCCTCCCCTGTTAAGTGTTAAACTCTTCCAGCTGGTAATGTTTTCTGTGTTTTCTCTTCCCTTCAAAAAAATAATTAGGGTGTAGGTCCCACTGCTAATTGTACTAACCCAAATGCAAAATTTGTGTTAAGCTAAAAACGGCATTCAAATTACTATGTTCCGGTTTAGCGTTAACATAGTGCTAGTCACAGCACATGGTAGCTAGTCACGTAATCTTAATTTAACTCATTATATTGTTATTGCTGAGTTCCAGAAATGGAAGGTACCCACCAGTTTTGTGTTACATGCTAAATTACTCTAAAATGGGGTTGGGTAGTTTTCAGATCATATATTCCACTAATCCAGATCCGTAGGGATGCAGTGGCTCAGTGGCTAAGACGCTGAGTTTGTCGATCAGAAGGTTGGCAGTTCAGCGGTTCTAATCCCTAGAGCTGTGTAACAGAGTGAGCTCCTGTTACTTGTCCCAGCTTCTGCCAACCTAGCAGTTCGAAAGCACATAAAAATGCAAGTAGAAAAATAGGGACCACTTTGGTGATAAGGTAACAGTGCTCCGTGCACCTTCGGTATTTAGTCATGCCGGCCACATGACCATGGAGACGTCTTCAGACAGCGCTGGCTCTTCAGCTTTGAAACGGAAATGAGCACACACCCCCCAGAGCCGGAAAACGACTAGCATGCATGTGCGGGGGACCTTTACCTTAATCCAGATTCAGAGTATACAGTGTTGTATAAACCTAACCATCGAGTCCTTATTTTACCTGGTAAGCCTGTAGTAAAATCTAATTCATGTTATTTACACTTGAAACTAATGCTTAAAAGCAGGATGCCATGATTGATGGAAGCCAGGTCCATGATTCTCATGATGAGGAAGTCCCATTCTCTTTCTTCTTCTTCTCAGGTTGTTCATGATTGAGATTTTTCTTACTAATTTGTATTTGTTAATGAGCAATAACCTCTGTGATTGAATAAAAGCTACAAGTATGTGACAGGATCTGATGATTCCATCTTTTCCATTATAGCTTGATTGCAGCCAAACTATTTGCTTCTGGTTAAAGAGGAGAATAAATTTCCCCTAAATATCGGAATGAACAGCTTTCCTAATGGTTTGTTAAATTCTTAAGCAACTGGCGGTGTGGGGGGTGAGGCCTAAACAGGATTTGGTTCTAGCCTGTTTCTGTTGGACGACCTGAAATCAGAATGGAGTCAAATGCCTAAACCCAATGAAAGTGCTTGGAAATAAACGCTTCAAAAGCCAAGATGGCTTGAAGGGACTCTTTTCTGAGGATCATGTTTGGCTGTCCTGTGTTCCCTCCCATCATGGAAAGTATGAGGCAACCAATGAATAATAGTCGAAGGACGACACGTCCTACTTTAGATGAGTGCAGGTTACTGAAAGATTTTTTTTTTTTTTTACTATTGGGAGGAATGAAAGATCTTGCGGGCTGCCCTGACCCATTAATTTGGAACCCAAGGGAGAGCTTCTCTATCTCTCTACATTTCAACACAATCTGTTAAATGATTGGCACCATTATTATATTGACTCAAGTGCTGTGGTGGAGATATGGATACTTTCAGATGTTTTCTGATTAAAACCATTAAAGTATAGAAAACCTATTATGGATTTATCTTGAAATGCCACGATCTGCTGTTACGCCCTCTGCCATAACTCTGTAGTAGAAGTGAGTTTTCTGTTGCCCACTGTTTGGAGCTAGAAAGGGTTGTATAAACAAGATTATTGTTAGGAAAATCACATTCCAAATTATATGCTAGAGCTAAGTGGCATTTCAGTCAGTAGATTATGAAAGATGCCAAGAAAAAAATTAAGGAAGTTTATAGCAAAAAGATGTATCGGAATAATCAAAAGGTGCATATTGCAAAAAGATGTCTTATTATACTACTGCAGATTTTCAAACTCTTTTTTTTAAAAAAAAAAAGTTTGCCAAAAATTAAATTGAATGTAATACCATTTGAATACCTTTAGTATTAGCATCTGGTAGATTTATAAACCGTACCTCCCTCCCAAAAAAAATCATCCCAAATTCCCCCCTTCCCCCCCCCCTTCTTTGTTCTTTGCTTTTTCTCATTAGTTTTCAATACCCTTTTATGGGGATGGTAGAAATCTGAACGGCTATAACCATGCCGCACTTCCTTTTTTTTTTTTTGCATAGTTGTTTATTTATTGTGCTTTTTTTTTTTTTTTTCAATCCTTGGATAATAGGATGGTAAAGCTAACTGGGACTTGGCTATCTGTAACGGTTTGTTTGAAGTGATCAATAAACAGCCTGTCTCCCCCCTCACTTTTTTTTATTCTTTTTTTTATTGATGAGCTTGCCCAGCTACCCTGCTTCAATTCAGTGCGTTATTGCTTGCAGTTGGGTTGCAATGGTGGTGTCTGATGCGCCAGAAAAGAATGGTTTAGGCGCCTACGCTGGGGACATGAGAGTAACATGAGAGGGAAGAGTTGGTTCTTACAGGTTACAAAGCAGCCAGTCGACCAGTCCACATTGAGGCCTGCATCCTGACATGGCATCCATCTGTTGTTTCTCGTAATACTTCATTACTTCCTGAACAATATCTCCCACACTGTAGCCTTTCTTGACTGCTTTATCAGCCAGCTGTGGAAGTCTGTTTAGTTCTCCATTGTGCTCGTTCATGAAAGTCAGGTTTGGCACGTTGAATTGTGAAGCAACCAACCACTGGAGCACAGCTTGCAGTTCTCTGTTTTGTGTACTGTTGTTGCAGTTCTGATTGTTCACAATCACCTCGGATCCTGTACCTACTAATGGTCTCCCGTTGCATCTTCCATCAGAGTCATTGCCTTTAGCCATCAGCATGCACAACTTCATCACAGATTCCACCAGCTGGTCAATAAATTGTCTGTTGATCTGTTCCATGTTGTCATACATCTCAGGGCATCCATTTGGTTTTGACAATGCCCTTTGTGGTCTGCTCTCAGCGAAAGAAGGTTGTTTGTAGCCTTTGTCAAAACTCTCGTCTGAACAGCCAGCTTCTCTCAGTACTTTCTGGATGATTGACAAAAGGATACTTGAGATATCACATTTTTGTGATTCAAGGCTATCCTGCCTTCCTCCACTTGGCCTTGAACCATATTTGGAGCCACCAGTTCTGTCATGGACATAGCCAAACGATGTAGTATTTGACTCCCGGCATCCCTGGTCTTTGTTTTTTTCTAATAGATGTTGCTGTATTAACATTAATGCTGTTACAATAAGGTCTTTAGCATACACATCCATTGAACAGTGCTTATCTGAACCCTTGCTTCCGGATGGAAGAGGTCTCATCTGTCCATTTCCTCTGCCACCCATAGGGCCATGCATCTCACCCTTAAGTGATGCGAACTGCAGTCCTTGACCTCTGGAGTCACAATGAGCACCAGCTTTCAGTGCTGCAAAAGCTAAGCTTTGAGATTTCTTATCGTCCCCTGAAAGTGCTTTAAATAAGCGTTTCACCATTGCTTCCAGAATCTCCGTTGATTTCTGGGTCCCAGCGTTGAAAAGGTTCTTTTTCACAGTATTAATGAAATCCGAATCTGTCATGAGCACTCCTGTCACATTGTGTAAGTTTTTCATGGTGGAATCGATTAAGTCCGATATGACATCTCTGGTATGCTTGAGGAGAACTTTCTTTAATACCACACAGGCTGGTGGAGGATGCTTTCCCTTTTGGACTTTCATTGTTTTCATGAACGAGAACATCATATCGGAAGCAACCTGGTTTGCATACACCATCAGTCCCTTGCTACAAGAACCATCATCTTGGGCTGATTGTTTCCTTTCCAACATTTGTCTGTCTGCTCCCTGATTGTAGCCATTTTGCTTGCTCTGATTAGACATCTCACCGTAAAAGAGTGAGGTCTTTCTGGGGTCTTCCTGAGCTGATGGTTTGGGAGACAGCTTGCCATAGTCTTCCCCATTCTTGCCATTAGATCCTCTGATGGACTGACGAATGCATCTTCCACTGCTTTCAAGTTTATCCTTCATTTCTTTGTGCGCCATTTGAACCACTAAGGAACAAAGTTTGTTAACGTAATATGAAAGGTCATCTCCTCTCTGGCTACAAGAGCCTCTGAAAGACGTGTCGCTTCCCTGGGACATCTTTTCAATTGCAGGCGATTCGTAAGCTGATTTACGAGGGCCTGAGGGCCTTAGTGCATGCTTGAATCCAATTGCGTATTTCTGAAGATCGTTGCTGAGCCAGCTCACAACGTTAACTTCTTCAGAGGAGCCTTGTTTGAAAAGGCAGACTGCTCCTTCGGTATTGCTGTGCTGATTGTGTTCGTTGTCCTTAATTACAATGACTTCTTTTTCTTCAAGGTTAGTTAGGTCAAGGCAAGGGTCAGCGGCACTTCTTTTACGTCTGTCTCTATCCTTTATGTTAAGGTTAGCAACATCAACAAAACAGATAACTTTACGATCTTGATCCCTTTCTCCTTCAGAGCTGTATAGGTTTACTTTGCAAAGGCCAGATTGACTGTGTAACCAGTCAATCTCATGAGCCATACTATTTAAACGGAACCAGAATTGAAACCCGGGTCATTGACCGCTCTTCTTTCAGTTTTTGTTGACCTTGACCCTGCCCCACTCAAGATGTTGCCTCCTCTCTTAGCTTTCCATGCTCTTGTGCTGGCTGGTAGCATATTCATTTGTGTGCACAGATTGTTTCTATGACAGCAGTGACATCATAAAGCAGGAATATCATCCAGCAGCCAATCATCCCTTGGTCATGGTTAACACTCAATTGTTTTGCAGTTCCCATTGCCCAACCTGCACTAAAGTAAAACCAACGGATTAAACTCATCTTGTTAAGGATAGGGGACTTACATGAAAAAGTATTCTTTGCTGCTTAAATAAACCAATGTTTAGAACGTTATCCACAAAACAAATAACATTGATCCAAAAGTCGTTTTGTTTCCCCCCAAAAATATATTTTATTACATTTCATGAAGCTTGATAAATACTGCTTGATTTGAATGTTTTTGAAAAGTGAAGCGTAATCTTTGACATCTGTTCTTATCACAGAAAAGGACACTTTATTTTGTCCATTATTATTCCTTTTTTTAAAAATCTGCTCACTTATTCCTGAACCACTTTCCATTATGGTATTACAGTCTTCATTTTTCTTATCTATTATTTTTGTATGATTCGCATTTGCAGTTTCATCATATCATCTTGGTTTGGTTTTGTATAATATATACCCGGAAATAAATGGTACGTGAAATGAATGAGAAAAGAGCCTAAGATGGATGGGATTCTTACCAAAAAAAAAAAAAAGACATAAAGAATATAATAATAAAACATGACAGTATTACAATAAATCATAAGAATAATAGCCAATATTGTTACACAGAATGAGTGAAAATAAAAAGACAGTTACAGGAGTTAATAAGAGGGACCAATCATCAAAGAATTGTATATACAAGCCATTCGGATTTGTAAAAATGGTGTTAATAAAAAAGCGAAAACTTGGTATCAGTTGAGGTGTCCAAGGTGCTCAAAACAGCAATTGGTTTCTTCAATTATGATGCAACGATGGCTGTGAGTCAGCATGAATTTATCAAAAACTCAACTCATTTCATTTTTTGATCCAGTACAAATTGTGGAGGATGCTAAATAGAATATATTTTGACATAGGATATGTAATGATTAGCAATTAGTTAAATAGGGTCTGGATATTATGTCTGATCACTGGATTAGACATAATATTTGAAAAATGGTACTCAAAAGTTTTTATCGATGATTTCTAATCAAACTGAAGTTCAGTATCAAATGGCAACGTAGTTGGACCGTGGGGGCAGTATTCCTCACTATTTTAATTAAAGATTTGGACAAAGAGGTAAAAAAAAAAAAGCTTATCATATTTGTAGATGATCCAAAAGGGGACGAGATCACTAACATTCCAGAAGAAAGACAAAAATGATACAATATAGAATATAGCAGTAAGCTGAAAATAATAGCCAGGAATTTAAACGCAAAGGAACTGGATATATTTAGCCTTAAGAAAAGATTACGGTGGGACAACATTTTCAAATACATGGAGGTCAAAACCATATAAGATTAAGTTAGAAGAAGGCAAATTTACATTGAAAAACTTCCTAACATCAGAAGTTCAATACTGGCAAGAGTAGCCGCCCCTTCCCCTTCCCAAAAATGTGGTTATCCTTCACTGCCTGTATTAAAGTAAGTCGAATTAGTCAACTACGGTATCAGGCCTAATTTAATTATGCTGCTTCATAGAAAGTTGCACTATATACCATAATAGGTTGTAGCTACTCTGAAAAATAAAGAGTCACCTGTTCAATATTTGGAATATTTGGAAATCCCAAAGCCATCAGATTAGACACTGTCCCTGGCAAATATCATTAAAAGTACAAACAAACCCTAGCTGTAATCTCAATGTGGAAGAATCTTACTTTTTTTCTGAATGGGGATTGTTGTCTGAAGTTTTTAAGTAATATATTATAATTAAATAAATGAATAAACAAGATTTTGACCTAAACCAAATTAGTTTCAGGAACACATCTACATGGGTCTGCATTAGATAACATATAGCCAATGGCACCAAGGCAACAGTCACTTCAAAATACAAATCTGAAAGGCAGAAAAAGAGCTTTTTAAAATAAGTTTAATGTTTTAAAATGAAGAAAATAGTTTGCGGAGTCCTTCGTTATTTGCTTACAGGCGTTTCATTCCCCATATAGGTAACATTTTCAGTTCTAGAAGGAAGTGGAGTTTGCTCTCTGTTTATTGGTTTGCCTTTTTTGGGGGGACGAATTTCAATACCCTGCAAATAATAGCGAAAACACTGAAAATGTATTAAGCTCTTTTGAGATAACTTTAAACTTAGGAGATTTTGATAAATGTGGAGAGAGATGAGTGGCGCCAATGGAGTGACTAGACAGTATTTAGGTCACTTCTGCAGCTTGATCTATTAACCCTGACGAAGTCCTGAGAAAAACAAACTGGGAGTTTTTTCCAAAAAATAATAATTAAAAAAACCCTCTTGTAAACATGACACAGAGAATTACCAAGTAGGGAATATGCTAAAGTTTCCATTACACAATATTTTGGTTTGGAAGTTATCCAGTCTCAAAACAAGCCTGTTCTGAGATTGCCCTGTTTATGGACCACTTCAAACTGCCTGATTGGAACAGTTCATGAGGGAACTTTTGTTCTTCCTTGCTACCATTAGCTCTTCCAGTGAGCCAAGAAGTTCCCAAACTACAGGCATACCTCGACTTACATCAGTTCATTCAGTGACTGTTCGAAGTTCCAACAGCACTGAAAAAAGTGACTTATGACCATTTTTCACACTTATGACCGTCACAGCATCCCCAGGGTCACGTGATCAAAAATCAGATGCTTGACAATTGGTTCATATTTATGACGGTTGCCGTGTCCCAAGGTGTTGTGGCTCTGTTACCTGAGCCTCTGTCATCGGCAGGCGAGGACTCCGAGAGTGAAGGAGAGGATTTGGCAAGGCCTCCCTCTCCAGGACCCTCCTCTTTGGCAATGCCTTCGGTGTCCGCCAAAGGGCAAGAGATAGGGCCGGGGCCAAGCACGTCCACGCAGCCACAGGTGGACAGTGATGAGAGTAATGAGTCTTGGCTGGATCCATGCCAGCGTCGCAGAGATAAGCACGCACAACAGAAGAAAAGGTGTGTCCGAGATTAGGCTGAGTCACTGGACCACACCCCACAGGGTATAAAAGGGAGCGTGGTGGCCAGTCAAGCCTTGTGACAAACACAGCTGAAAGTTTCCACGCCATTCTGCATTGCTGGACTTTTGCTATAGACTTTGCTGGATTATCTTTGGACTTGATTTACTCTGTAATTATTGAGCATTTTACTTTGTTGTACCAGAAGCGGAGAGAAGTTATCTCTTTCCGTCGTAAGTAATAAACTCTTGGCAGGCAGCCACTAGGTTGCTGCCAAGTTCCGTTATCATAAGGAAAAGGATTTTGTCGGCTGGTTTGGTCTTTAACTCTTGGACGTCTGTTGGTGTGTGTGCGTGTGGGACGGGGACAGAACACAAGGTCACGTGATCATCTCTTGCGACTTCTGACAAGCAAAGTCAATGGGGAAACCAGATTCACTTAACATGTTACTAACTTAACAAAGGCAATGATTCACTTAACAACTGCAGCAAGAAAAGTCGTAAAATGGGGCAAACTCGCTTCACAAATGTTTCACTTAGCAACATAAATTTTGGGCTCAATTCTGGTCAACTTGAGAACTACCTGTATTTGAAATCTATTCTTCACTGCCAATGCAAGGCTTCTCAGTTTAATTTAGACTATATTCTTTTTCTCATTGTTAAAACAATGCTTTTGTTATTTTCAATGTTTGGCATATCACTGACATGGTGCATATTAAATTCTTGTTATTGTGAAACTTGATCCTGGTTTGTTTTTCTGTCATGTATTAAAAATAGCCAAATTTCTTCAATATTAGAAAAAAAAATCTATCCTGTTTCCCCAAAAATAAGACATCCCCTGATAATAAGCCCAATTGGGATTTTGAGCGCATGCGCTAAAATAAGCTTCTCCCCCGAAAATAAGCCCTCCCCAAAAATATTTAAATGCAGAGCTGGAAATCAGGTAAGATGGCAAGAGGAGACCCATCTTGCTCCATGGGCCCCAAAATAATAAGACCTCGCTGAAAATAAGGCCAAGCTCTTATTTCAGGGTTGAAAAAAATATAAGACAGGGTCTTATTTTCGGGAAAACACGGTAGTGTGTGTCTGTGTATTTAAACCATTTATAGAGCTTCCCATCTCACAACAGCAACTCTGGGAAGCGTACAAAGATTAAATCCATCTAATAATATGTTCCCCATGATGCCCAGATTAAAACAATAACCCTCAAAACAAAACAAAACCCATCACAACAAAACTCACTTAACTTCCTAGCCTAAATGACTGCCAGTACTTAAAACTTACGAAAAGTGAAAAGTAGTGTATATGGGAGGTGATGACCCTTTGGGAGCGGTATGCAATGAAATTTCATTTTAATGTATGCCAATTAGTGTACAATCAAAGTGACAATAAAGTTATTCTATGTCTATGTCTAAGTCTAAAAGCTAAAAGAAAGAAAACCATCTAAATCTCTGCGAGGGATTGATGTTCCTCAGTGCAGGCACAGCTCTAGAGAATGCATGTATTTACACGAAAATATACCTTTAAAAATATTTATTTGCCCTTTTTTATATATATATAGGTCCAGAATTTGACTTTGCGGAGTCAGAAGCTGGGTGTATTATCTACTTCTCAAAATGGAACGCCCAAAAGCTCTAGTCAACCCCAGACATTAGCTGTGTGTCCTAGCAAATCTGTAACCGGTGCCAAAGCCAGCCAATCGGATCTAGAAAGCAAAAGGAAGGGAGACAGCCCAAATGCTGAGCCTCGAAGTCCAGCTGTTACCCGTACATCAAGTATTCATCAGTTAATGGCACCAGGTAAGACAACCCAATTACATTTTTAAGGATGCTCTTTTATAGTTAAGACTTTTGTTTAAATATTTGTCCATTTGTTGCCACCTCAGTCACCAAGTACCAAAAACACTTGATCTGTAGGCATTATTATGTCAGTTGGTTTGCATCCAATAATATGTCGGCTAGGCTACAAAACCTGAATCTCTACGGAACTAAAGGATGCTCTTCATTGGTGGGAACTTATTTCATGTGAAGCCCTTGGACTAAGGGAGCTGAAGTCTCTGCTCTTTTCTCTGTCTCTCCTGTATCCCAGATGTTGTTATTGACTAGATAGCTATGATGTTAGGCGCATTGATCACATTTTTCCAAAGAAGAAATCTGATGTTCCTGAATAATTAGATATGGGAAGTCAGCATATACAATATTTTAATTTATTTAAAAAAGCTAAGAAAGAAAAGAAATGAATCCCCTGTGTGTAAACATTTGAAAAGGTTTTGCCACTTAACAGAACTAGTGGAATTTATTAGAAGAAATTTAGTACTTCAGTACAGAATTCAGTAAATTCAGAAATCAGTAGGCATCAAATGTTAGATGCAGAGTTCTAGCTGAAAACTATGAGCCACGGTGGCGCAATGGTTAGAGTGCAGTACTGCAGGCTACTTCTGCTGACTGCAATTTGGCAGTTCAAATCTCACCAGGCTCAAGGTTGACTCAGTCTTCCATATTTCCGAGGTCGGTAAAATGAGGATCCAGATTGTTGGGGGCAATATGTTGACTCTGTAAACTGCTTAGAGAGGGCTGTAAAGCACTGTGAAGCAGTATATAACTCTAAGTGCTATTGCTATTGCTATCCTTGAATTACTTGTAGAGATTAGGCAGCATAAATAATCCAGTACATATATTTTCCTTGCATTGGATCCAATAATCCAGAAAATCGTACTCATTGCTTTCTTTTATTGTTTAATAAAATAAAGATAAAGTGGGATTTATTTAGTTATTGCTGTTAAAGTTCAAAGCGAGACATCTATTCTAAGTCAGTTAAGGTATAAGATTTTTTCTCTTGCTTTGAATGTGTTTTTTTTCATAGAAATTCAGTTGTATAAATCCTTAGATAAAGCTGTTCATGTTAAAGATTTCTAAAATTATTTTTTTAAAAAACCAAATCAAAACATCTTGGGGATTAATTTATACAAACTTACCATAAATTTAATTGTACATGATCACAAATGTCTTTCTCTTAAGGCTTTGTGAAATTCAAGTATCATATTAAATGCAATGGATATTAAGCAGCAAACAGTAGGTAAACCTACCTACAAATATTGGTATTTATCTGAAAATAAGCATATTTTAATGGCTTTATATGCTCTTAAAATAAATATTAATTGTAAATCTTCCCATTTTTATTGTGTAGCCTCATATTCTCCGATGCAACCTCATTCCCTGTTAAAACATCAGCACCCCTCTCTCCACTCACCACCTTCCAAGCTCTCTCACCATCAGCTAATCTTTCAGCAGCAGCAAGTCCAACCAATCACACTCCAGCTGCCTCCCAGCCACGAAGCCACTCCGTCCCAGCACTGTGCCCCACTTCAGGGCCATCCTCTGACTCCAGATCCCGCCATTACCCCATCCCAGCACTGTACTCCTGTCCATGTCCACCCTCCTCCACTTTCTCCAACCCCATCCCCATCCCCACAACAATCCGTTGTAGTATCTCCACCGCCACCTATTTCGCCCAGCCAGTCCCCCAGTATAATTATCCACCCCCAGACTCTTATTCAGTCCCATCCACTGACATCGTCGGCGCACCAGTCTGAACATAACTCGGTGCAAGCTGACGAGAGTTCAACAGAATCGACCTCACAGTCCGCCGCTCATCCTCCCCAGTTGTCCCCTTCCCCGCTAGTCCATGGGGGCCCAGCAGATCGCCCTTCCATGCTGTCCCCCAGCCAACAGATGTCATCGCCATCATCTCATCAACCGTACCCAACTTTGCAGCCAGCGCCAGCTCCACTTGCAACCTCTCCACAGCTGTCATCAACTCCAGCCCACCCTCAACAGATGAGCCTTCCTCCTGTTCCGTCTTTGCAAGTCCAGCCTGAACTTTTGTCCCAAGATCAGATGTTGGTACAAAATACCTTAGTTTCTGAAGAGGAGCTTCCCGCTGCTGAAGCTTTGGTCCAGCTGCCACTTCAGACTCTTCCGCCTCCCCAAACAGTTGCAGTAAACCTCCAAGTGCAACAAGCAGTACCTATTGAAACCCCAGTGGTAAGCCTCTGGTGAATGACTTCCTTTCTAGTTTTAAAACTATATGAAAGATGGATTTATTGGCATTAGGTTCCTGCTGAGGAAGCAGAATTTTGAAGCAATGTAAGCACTGTTGTAATATGGATTGTGCAGAGCTGTTGAAGGCAGACCTAGGTAGAGCATTTTGTATAGAAGAAGCAAATCCATTCCTCGGAGCATTAAAATGACTGTCTTTCAGAAAGCTCATGGTAATTGTTTTAGCTGTGCTGAGCGTTCTGAAGAGAGTAGCTATTTTAATGCTCGAAGGAGAGGGACTTTACCTGCCCCAGGGTGCTTGGCAATGCTCCTTTACTAATGCTTTGCAAAGCTCTAATAAAACTTGGTAAGGACTGACTTGTTTGAGAGGTAGTTGATGATGTCATAATTTATTTTGTCCATGTTTCCTTCGTAAAATGTCAATGGATTTTATCAGGGATGATTCCCAATTTCAAATTTAACATATTGTAGTTTTGTAAGTTTTAGGCATTTTCTCTTTACAGAAATAATGTGTTTATATTCCGTATTCTCCATCTTTTTGAAAACTGCATGCTTGCTCCATGATTTGCAATATATGCTTCTTCATCTCCTAAACCAGGTTCTCAGAATAATTCCACTTAAAGTAGCTAATTTTAAAAAGCATCAGATTTCTGATTAATTTGTTTATCCCAAGAAATATGTTTAGGCAAGACAGGTTTACAGCAAAAACATCTTCTAAATTAATTTCTTCCTGGTGTATGTATGTATGTATGTATATATGTATGTTTGTATATGTGTGTCTATACACATACATATACATATGCAGTATATACATATACATATTCGGGTCTTTTCCCGTGTAAGATTGAGAGTATCTTGGCGATGTTTCGACGAGGTCTCACTCGTCGAAACGTCGCCAAGATACTCTCAATCTTACCCAGGAAAAGACCCGAATACACCAAAACTTACATACTTCTACCCGTGAAAATCTACGAAAACATATATATGTAGGTCTTTGGTTATTCGGGTCTTCTCCCACGTAAAATTGGAAGTGTCTTGGCGACGTTTCGACGAAGTCTCATTCGTCATCTTCAGGCTGGTGTTCTCGGCTTCGTGCTTCCAGGAGGAAGCACGAAGCTGAGAACACCAGCCTGAAGATGACGAATGAGACTTCGTCGAAACGTCGCCAAGACACTTCCAATTTTACATGGGAGAAGACCCGAATAACCAAAGACCTACATACAAACACCCGCAAAAACCTGAGAAAACAAACATATATATGTATATATACATATACATATATAATATACATACATATACATACTGTGTTTCCCCGAAAATAAGACCCTGTCTTATATTTTTTTGAGCCCTGAAATAAGCGCTTGGCCTTATTTTTGGGGAGGTCTTATTATTTTGAGGCGCGTGAAGCAAGATGAAGCTCCTCTTGTCATCTTACCTGATTTCTAGCTCTACATTTCAGTATTTTTGGGGAGGGCTTATTTTCGGGGGGAGGCTTATTTTAGTGCATGCGGTCAAAAGCCCAATTGGGCTTATTATCAGGGGATGTCTTATTTTTGGGGAAACGGTATATATATATGTTCTTTTGTAAATAATAATTTGTTTAATAATTTGATTCAGCCTGCTATCTAATCTGTTTTTAAGGTTTTGCCTTTAAAAATTTAATACATTTCTTGAGAATTGATTTTAATAATAAATTGACAGTAGTTGCACTTACAATGTAATAATTTTTCAAATTGTTGACAAAATACCCACAAAGCTTGACTCTAAAGTGGGTTGCTTTGTTCAATGCAGCTTTACCAGGAGGAAGATATCTGTGAAGATGAGATGCCTGAGGACTCAGATGTTGCTCGTATGGCTAGGACTCCCACCCCACCAACGCTGTCACCACCAGCTATCACTTTAAGAAGCCGAGAAGAGCTTTCTTATGAAGACACTTTTCCAGGTGAGAAAAAGAACACATTGTGGTATTTTAACTGAGCCCAGTTTCTGGTTCGGATTTCTTGTTTCATGGTATCACCTGTAAGTCCCAAAGGTGCTTTTTTTCAACAGGCAACTGGACTCTTTGGTTTTTCTTTGAAGACGTTTCGCCTCTCATCCAAGAAGCTTCTTCAGCTCTGACTGGATAGCGGAGAATGGAAGGATTTATAGTCCTTGCAGACAGCTGATCATTTGCATCCTTTTAGTGGATCGATAAGGTCACCTGGAGGTTTATGTGTGTCATTGGGGTCACCTGAGTGGTGCAAACGGGTGTGGGGCCTTCTTGGAACTGTTGAAAGGACTGTGTTGTAGATTGGAGATAGATGATGTTGTATCCCTCCTACTCTGTTGAGAGAGGGCTGTTCAATTTTGACATAGATGGCCTCTTTAACACGGTCCTTTCCACAGTTCCAAGAAGGCTCCACACCAATTTGCACCACTCAGGTGACCCTTATGATTTAGATAAACCTCCAGGTGGCCTTAACAACCTGCTAAAAGAACAGAAATGACCAGCTGTCTGCAAGGAGTATAAATCTTTCCATTCCCCACCATCCAGTCAGAGCTGAAGAAGCTTCTTGGATGAGAAGCAAAATGAAAAACCAGAAAGTCCAGTTGCCACTTGAAAAAAGTACCTTGGGGACAACCATGACCTGGATGACTGAGCATTTCCATAGACATATCACCTTTAAGGTTTAAGGACTGGGCAGTAACGCTGAAGGCATTTTGAAAGTCAGGCTTGTTGCTTTGTTGTTGTAAATTGAAAGCAAGAATGTGGAAGCTCATAGATTGGATTGGATTGGATTGGATTGGATTGCCTTGTCTTAAGAACATAAAGTCATCCTTGGTGCAAGGCAGAAAGAAGAGGAGGAATATCATCAACGTGATCTCTCTTAATCTTGGCACCTCAGGCTTAGGGCTTAAAATAAACCTTCTCCTTTTCGGGCTTGTAGTTTTGCAGCTCAAAAATATTGGAGGCAATGGAGAGAGCTAGTTGTATTGTGGGAACAAGTATATGGGGGCTACAGAGCTGACTGTCAGCGTTCCAGAAAACCCCAACCCCGAGTAAAGACGTGGAAGCAAGCATTTTCCAAAGTTCTCTTTACTAGAATAGGTAAACTGGCACATCTGGGAAAACCTGAATCTGAAAGGTCCGGGTTTTCCCTCAGTTAATCAAAACCCCCAAAACCATCCCCTCACTCCTCAGTCGATCACATGCTCCAATCAACGTCCGTCCCATCTCGACTCAGCACTCCGACCACTCCTTCTCCAGATGCAGGATCGGCCTGACCTTGACCAACAGGAAGAATGCTATTATGTCTAAAGACAACCCCTCTACTAAATCCCCCCTCCTACTTTCCCACACATGAGAAGGTGGCAGCATGGAAGCTTCTGGCCTAATATGGCTTCCAAAGCTGTCACTGGCAAGGAATCCCAACATCCATATAATCAGGTGAAGAAACTAGTAAGAGGCAAGCCTGACAGAGAAGACAACATAAAGCCCCCAGTAACTGACAGTAGGGTGTTGCTGAGCTGTAGGAATTAGAGAAAATAATGAGACTATATATATTGCCTAAGGTGGGTTTTTCCCTATCTGGTGAAAGAGAACTATTAGGAAACCGAAACTTCCAAACTTTCTAGAGCTACAAAACTCTGTGATCCTCTGCAAGCCAGGTGTCGGTAATCGATAAAAAAATATATTGTGTCTATATTGTGTTCGTCATTGCATGCTAAATTCCCACAATGAACATTGCATTTCAACCCCATTTTAGTCCACTGATTCATTTGGTTAGCTAAGTAATCTTCCATTATTGCACTTATTTGCACAGGACAATTACATAACATTAAAATTGAAGCAGGATTCAGGCAAATTAGAACAGCATCAGAGATAGGCGGGCTAACCAGAGAGCTAGAAATGAAGTCCTATGAAGAGAGAAAAAGAAAAGGGACTGGGAATGGTCAGATTTGAGAAGAGAAGACTAAAAGGGGACACAGTGGATCTCTTCTTATACTTGAAGAAATATCAGAGGGGCCCCTGGTGCTAGCTTGGTTGTTTTTTTGCAGGCATTTCATTACCGAAACTAGGTAACATTCAGACAAAAGAGCCTTGGTAGTACAGTGGTCTAAATCACCCTGTTATTAAGACCAGCTGCCTGCAATTACTGCAGGTTCGAATCTCACCAGGCTCAAGATTGACTCAGCCTTCCATCCTTTCTAAGGTAGGTAAATTGAGGACCCAGTTGTGGGGGCAATAAGCTGACTTTGTATAAATATACAAAAGGATGAAGGCTATTGCTTAGCACATTGTAAGCCGCCCTGAGTCTCCGGAGAAGGGTGGCATATAAATCAAATTAAAAAAAAAAAAGCACTGATGATGTTACTTAGTTTGGGTAATGAAACATCTGCAAGAAAACAAACAAGCTCAGAGATCACCAAGGACCCCTCATTTCAGCCCTGAGCTACAAATATTCTCCTTTATTGAAAGAAATGTCAGAGGAAAGAAAGGCAAGAGCTGTTATCTTAGAATGCAACACAAGGAATAATTAAGTTACAGGGAGGAAAAAAGCTAACAGCCGTGCAGGTTAACAGAGCATGGTTGAGCCGCAAATTGTTTCACTTAAGATGTCTGCAAACCTCAGAAGAGCAGTAGATAAAAGTGCTACTTGAGTTATTCCTTGTGCGTTTTAAAAGCAAGCAGGGATGGATGCTTTCAAAGATAGAACATTGGTGGTGGGATATTGTCCACATGGGCTGTATGCAGAGTTTTGGTGGTAGGCTGGACATTGTCAAGAATATATTCACAAGGGGAGCCTTGTTACAACTGAGATTACTAGAAGGAAGAGGATTAAACCATTCTGCTCTTTATCCATTGGCCTCTCCCTTACTAGCTTGTCAATCTTGAAGCCACTGATGGTTTTCTGATTTGTTGAAGACCTCTTTTGCAAAGCCCCAACAACCATAGAGTTCTTTTAGTCCAAAACCAGAGCCTTGATATGTCAAAAGAAGTCTAATTTAGGCATTGGGTCTTGCAGAAGTAGAGCCATCCAGAAATCTAGGGGTGGCTGCAAATGGGTAAATAAATTTGCTGGAGCAGGAGGAATCTGGAGATACGATCAATCTCATGAGGGCAGCAAAGCCCCAGTAGAACCATAGTCCGCCTGCTCCAGAAGAAATTAATGTGTGGAAGTTCTATATGGTCCCCAGTTCTGCTTCATTTTCCAAAGGTCCATGTCAGTTGATGCAATAAATATTGGAAGAGACTTCTGTAGTAGCCAAGTTATGAATAAAAGTATTGCTTTCTATAATTATGAAGATATTTGAGTTATTTAAAAATACATACATTACTTTTCTTCCAGAACAAGAGGGACATTCTTCAATGGCCTCATCAGTCAGCGCATCTGTAATTAAATCACCATCAGACCCTTCACATGCCTCTATTCCACAGCCACCTCTTTTGCTCCCAGCAATTGCAACAAGGACTAACAGCGCATCAGTGTCCAATAGAAACCCTAGTATAGAAAACAAACTTCCACAGGCTATCGTTAAACCACAAATCCTGACTCATGTCATTGAGGGCTTTGTGATCCAAGAGGGTTTAGAACCATTTCCTGTAAGTGTAAAAAAATACATCGTTGCACCTTGTATGTGTGATATTTTCCTTTTAAAAGGCAATGTGCTGTGGTTATTTGGGGCTTCTGTTTCTTTAATCTTTGTTATTCTGAATAATTTAGACTAATTGTCTTATTAGTAATTATCTGTTCTTCATGAAGTCAGTGAAGTTTTAAGTTTTCTGCCCAACAATGTTCTGAACTTTGGTGACTGCAATCAGAATGATCTCTGCCAGAAAGAATCAGACAACTCACAAAAATGTATGCCTTTTAGTAAAATTTGTTGTTTAGTTTAGTTTAGTTTACTTTATTGTCATTGCACATCGTACAACGAAATTAAATGCCATCTTCAGTGTACATTATAACTATAAAAATAAAAACACCAACACATCCTTCACATTCTATATAATTGAAATTGAAACCCTGATATTGCATTAATATTGCACTATACCGTAGAATTCAATATAGTTACTGCCCTGGGGTAGAAGCTGTTTTTCAGCCTATTTGTCCTTGTTTTTATTATCCTGTACCATCTGCCAGATGGTAGTAGTTCAAAAAAAAGGGTACCCAGGATGAGATGGATCGTTAAGAATTTTTTGAACTTTCTTAAGTCAGCGGGAGCTATAAAGTTCTTCCAAGGAGGGGAGAGAGCAACCAGTGATCCTCTGGGCAATAACATTGACCCTCTGGAGTGCTGTCCTATCTGCCACTGTGCAATTGGCAAACCATACACAGGTACAGTAAGTTAAAGTACTCTCTATGGTGCAGCGGTAGAAGGTCACCAGTTGGTTGGAAAAGGTGGGCCAGAATATTTGCCACCAGACACTCTTCCTACAATCTCTGCCTCAAAGGTTCATGTTCCTACCCACCAAATTTTGTAAGTTAATCATAAAATATATGTTGAGTGTTATCAAGAGTAAGCATAAAAGCAAAATGACCAACATCAACAGCATTCTCACCAGAGTCACTTCTGGTGAACTGTGTAGCTAAATATATTTGATAAATATAATTCTGATGAACCGGTAAGTCTTAGTAATGATTGTATTTGCTCCCTGCAAATCTCTGTAAACCACGTTGACTCTGGGAAGGAAAAAGCATAACCTGAACATAGATGTCAGGGATCAATCCATCAATAATTTTGGATTGGGGATTTTAAAAAACAAAACAATGTCTCTTTAAAGTTACATTTAAACTATATTTAAAACTGATTTGTTTTAAGTTATTTTTGTTTGGATTTTTTTTTAAAAAAATACTTATGCTGGGGGCAGGGGTTCAAGAGAAACAAGATCCCTAGTTGAGGAATAATCAGTGTATGGTTGAGAAGTGTGATTCCTTGTCTTGATTTTTGTTTGTCCTTCCCATTGTCTTTTTGAGTGAAAACAGTTCTTTCCCAAGGGTAGGTTGCTTCTCAAAGAAGATAAGCCATCAGGGTAGAAGTAAGGTGACATTTTCCATTGGGCAGGAAGCATGGACTCTTCTGCCTTTTTGTTGAAGACAGTTTTTAAATACAACTAAAGCTCAATACTTTTCTATTTCATAAATGCAATTATTTGTACTCCTTTATTATTAAATGTATTGTTAAATTTAAATGTACTGTTAGCATTCAGCGCAGCTTGCAAAATTGCACATAAGAGCTGCGTATTCAAAGGCAAATGGAAAATACCAGCACACACATACACACACAGAGAGTAAATATAAATGTGTGTTTTCAACTTACGGCCTTTCACCCTAAAGTTGGTTACTCTCATTCATAACAAAAAAAAGTTATATTTCTCAGTCTGTTTTCCTGTGCATGGAAAACAGGATTATAATAATCCTGTTATATAATAATCCATTTCCTCTGAAAAGAATAGAACAGTAGCTCAGAATGTGTTCAGAAGATGACATTTTTGTTTTTCTGTGGCATCTCATTCCAAAGCCACAAATGGAAGATTCAAACAAAGGTTTTTTCATTTTAAAAATCTGATTTTTCCTCTTCATATCTCCATGTTTCATTTCCCATTTTCTTCCATATGTTGGTTCACCCATAGCCTCTGGACCCCAAACGGCTACACTAGTGCCTATCTTTGAAATTGACGGAAGCATCTAATCTATGGCTCTGTATGTCCTTGTAGCAGTAACTAGACTATAAGATCAGCAAAGCCCTGAAATCTTCAGACACTTGATATGAGAAACCAAACTTCTTTTTTTTTTCTTTTTTTTTTTTGGTTAATGATTTCATCTTTCTCTCTTAACAGGTAAGTTGTTCATCTCTTCTGATTGACGAGCCTGCAAAAAAGAGACTCTTGTTGGAAGAACAAGTTGTGAATGTTCTGTGTGTCGAACCAGAGCTTCAGAACAATGCCAAACATGCAGACAACTCCTCGGACACAGAGATGGAGGACATAATTACTGAAGGTTTTTGTATTTCACTTAATCTGAATATTTAGCCCTCTATTTTACCAGGAGATTTAAATATCATCCAGAGTCACCTTCCCACCTTTGAGATACCAGATTCTTAAAAGAGTTCGTTGCAATGAAGTTACAAATCAACTGTAAGGTGTCAGTACTGAAAATTGCAAGGGAACACCCTGTACCTGGCTTTAGGTTTTCATGTTAGATTAATTTAAGAGCTCTGGAAGAAGATATGGAAGCACTGTTGTAACTAAACGGGAATAAAAGTTGCATTGGCTGCATGAATGGGTCACTTGAATCCATCTTTAAATTCCTGCTGGTGGTAATCTGGTGAATGCTTCAGCTCATCCAAGGTTTATTGAATATTAACAGTGAATTTAAATACAGCAATTTGCACTGCACAGAATAAGGTGGAAAATTCAAATGTTTATACCGGTAGGTTAAAATGTGTATTGTTATTATTACCATGGGCAAGCAATATTCATTCTTTCAGGGAATACAGGTAGTCCTCGACTTACAACCACGATTGAGCCCAACATTTCTGTTGTGAAGTGAGGCATTTGTCTCTTTCTTCCCACAGTTGTTAAGTGAATCACTTAATGTTGATGTTTAGTTAATAATATGGTTGTTAAGTAAAACTGGCTTCCCCATTTATTTTGTTAGAAGGTCACAAAAGAGGCCTTGGGACAAATGCAACTATCATAAATATAAGTCAGTTGCCAAGCATCTGAATTTTGATCACATGAGCATGGGGATGCTGCAACAATCGTATGTGTGAAAAACAGTCATAAGTCACTTTTTCAGTGCTGTTGCAACTTTGAACAGTCACTAAATGAACCGTTGTAAGTTGAGGACTACCTTTAATTCTGTGAATTAAAGGTTTAAGTTTTGAATATTTTGAATTTTAAAATTGCATGTGGGATATAATATAGTTAAACTTGGCACACCAGGATATTATTGGAGGCTTTTTTCCTCACTATATAAAAGTCAGAGGTTTGATTGACATATGACTGAGCAGTGCGAGTGATGGAAATTGATATTAGATACTGTTTATGGGCTTTTTTAAAAAAAAGATAAGAATTTACTTGGAAAATACCATGTCTCTTTCATTAGTCCTAAATTTATTAACTTGGGAGGACAAGCCATATTGTTATCAATCTTTTTTTTTTTTAATTTTAATGAGCCTTGATCTCAGAAACTCTATGCAGGACTGGAGTTTTGAATGCTGACACTTGTAAACCTGTGTATGTAGGAACTCTTATTTGCTAAAGTATGTATGGTTTTACAGGCTCAAAAGTCATACAATTTCAAGCCAAAATGCACAGGACAACACAATGTGCCTGTTTTTGTGTACTAGACACTAGAAAGTAAAATCGAATCACATATACCCATGATGGCGAACCTGTGGCATGCGTGCCACAGGTGGCACGTGGAGCCATATCGGTGGGCATGCAAGTGTTGCCCTAGCTCAGCTTTCTGGGCCCACCGGAAGTCAGGAAACAGGCTGTTTCCGGCCTCTGGAGGGCCTCCGGGGTGGGTCGGGAAGGCCCTTTTTTTGCTCTCCCCAGGCTCCAGAGGCTTTCTAGGAGCCTGTGGAGGGCAAAAACGGCCGCCCCCCACCCCCCTGGAGCTCTCAGAAGGCCGGAAATGGCCCCACGGGGGGGGGGGGTTCGCATGTGCATGCACATTGAATTATGGGTGTGGGCACGTGCACATGTGACACCCCCGCACTCCCCCCACTTTTGGCACGCGATGGCAAAAAGGTTAGCCATCACTGACATATACCGTGATGGCGCAGTGGTTAGAATGCAGTACTGCAGGCTACTTCTGCTGACTGCCTGTGGCCAGCAATTTGGCAGTTCAAATCTCACCAGGCTCAAGGTTGACTCAGCCTTCCATCCTTCTGAGGTGGGTAAAATGAGGACCCAGATTGTTGGGGGGCAATATGCTGACTCTGTAAACCGCTTAGAGAGGGCTGTGAAGTAGTATATAAGTTTAAGTGCTATTGCTATATATGTGGATGGTCTTGGTATTAAAAACTCTGGTGTTCAGTTTAAAAGAATTTGGTTACTGAATAGAAGTTACAGGTAGTCCTTGCTGAACAATGTCAGTTGTCAGTAGTTGCTATCTTTAAATGAGGACTGCACAAGTTGTTGAATTGAGGATGTCATGTGACCATGACTTCTGCCTCTTCTCCATTGATTTTACTTGTGAGAAGCTGGAAAGAAAAGTCTCAAACATGATCATGGGATTGTTACAGCAGCTGGAATTTAGAGAAGCAGTTGTCAGTACCACTTGTTCAGTGGTATTGCAAGTTCCAACACTTGTTAGAGTGTCATTAATTAAGTACGCCTGTCATTAACTAAGTATTACTAAGTATTACAGAAGCCCCTGTATTTCTGATGGTGAGCCCTGATATTTTAAGAAGTTGGAACTAGGCAGGCTGGACATATAATTTAATTGCAGAAAAACATTTTCAATTTCTAATTTTATTTGTGAATCTATTCACAATTAATGAGGTTAATTGTAATAATATATGAGGTTCCTAGGGTGAGTTGGTCCATGGATAGATTTTTAAAAATTTGATCTTAATCTGGCAGAACTAATGATGCGTTCTTGATTTACTTCATTTTTCCCTTGTTTAAAAAAAATCTTGTCTTTAAATCAAGGAAGGTTCAATCATGAGGAAAGGCCTTCCTCATGACCACTAGCTTTTCAGAGTCGCTGCCAAACACCAGGTCATTTTGGCATACAATTCCCCAAGACATGGGCGTTTCAAAGACTTCTGCTGCAATGGAATGGTTCAAACTAACTTCATTTATTCTGCTCTTTCCTTTAGAGGGATTGGATGAGATGGAGACAGATCTCCTCAAGTGTGAATTTTGTGGGAAAATGGGGTACGCGAACAAGTTCCTGAGGTCGAAACGGTTCTGCACCATGTCCTGCGCTAAGAGGTATTCTTCATTAGTTATCATTTTAGAGTTTGTAAAAACCATGAATACATCGCACGATTTGGAATCAAATTCTTATGTACTAGATCAGATGAGTCCCAAACATACCGTGTTTCCCCGAAAATAAGACCCTGTCTTATATTTTTTTGAACCCTGAAATAAGCGCTTGGCCTTATTGCCATGCGCTCAAAAGCCCGATTGGGTTTATTATCAGGGGATGTCTTATTTTGGGGGAAACAGGGTAGGTACTCGCTGTGATGATCCTAAGTAAAGGATTTGCTGGTTCCATCCATAAGGATATGGTATTAAATGGTTGGGTAGTATATATATATTTAAAAGACAAGCTTGGAAATCAGAAATATTATTTATACACTGGAACAGACTAATACCTGTCCTTGTATCAAAGGAATATAAGCTCGAAGAAAAAGTTGTACATTATATAAACTAGTTCATTAATCTTTCTTTCTCCCTCTCTCTCTTTCTATAAATCAAGTTTCTGCCTCCAAAGTTTTACTGAGGTAAATTTGCAAACTTTCATCCCTTCAAATGGATTTTTTTCTTTTCTTTTTTCAGTTTTCTTCTTCTATCCCTTCAGGTTTTTAAGATTCTTAAAAATCTTTAAGAAAGATTGTATTTAATCAGAAACTTGTAACACCATAAACAACTTTAGAGAACAATAATATTTTGAAAATAGAGATCAAGTTCATTGGAAAAATTATTTTTTGTAAGTTAAAAGCAATTAAAACAAAAAAGGAAATAGGTTTTCAACCTAAGCAATATTAAAGGGAAACGACAAAGCTCATTTTAAATTGTAGTAGTATTCAGTTGGTACATTTTAAAAATCATTGAAGAATCGTTAAGGTATGTAAAAAATCAAAAGTGATAAATCTCCACCAAGTACAGAGGAGGAATGGAGAAATACAGTTTATAGCCTGTCCTCAGCCAAGTTTTTGAACCAATCACTCTCTCATCCCAATCTATCTCATGGGTGGGAATTGCAGGAATAAAATAAAAAAACCACTGTATTAGCCACAGTGAACCTTTGGGGGAAATGCAAGCTATAAAAGAAATGCACACACACACACACACACACACACACAGCACTTAATGTAAACATTTCAAATCAAATCTTTACTTCTTTAAAATTTGTGAATATATTTTGCAATGAAGTGACTACATCAGTTAAAGCCATAATAGGTAGTGAGTAAATTACTTCCAGTGTGTACATGGTTGTATGTATTTCATCCAGAGTATTGAAATAAACATTATTTATTTGAATTACAAGTTGTAGTGACTGAATCTTAACATCTTTTTTGCGATGAGACTAAAGGCACTCTGCCATCAATTCTAACCCCATTTTAGAAGAATAGAATAGAATGGAATAGGAATAGGAATAGGAATAGGAATAGGAATAGGAATAGAATAGAATAGAATAGAATAGAATAGAATAGAATAGAATAGAATAGAATAGAATAGAATAGTTGGAAGGGACCTTGGAGGTCTTCTAGACCAACCCCCTGTTCAGGCAGGAAACCCTATACCATTTCAGACAAATGGTTGTCCAGTCTCTTCTTAAAAACTTCCAGTGTTGCAGCCTTCACAACTTCTGGAGGCAAGTCGTTCCGCTGGTTAATTGTTGGATCTGTTTACCTCAACTGAAATTTTTGATGGTTTTCATTGTAGAAGCATTATAATAATGATTACATACCTTTTCGTCATTTGCATCTAGGTATAATGTGAGCTGTGGTAAGAAATTTGGATTATACTCATCAGACAAGAGCAGCCGTTGGAGCCGTAGTCCAGATAACCCAGCTCTTGGGCGGCGAGGGCGGCGTCCCAGTGGCTCTGATGGAGCTCCAAGGGAGCACTTCCTTCGACAGGTCTGTAGAATACTAATTGAACTCCACGGTGTCCTTTTAACAAGAGTTGCAAAGGAAAATGGTTATACTCTGGTTTGTCTGTACTGCATTTTCCAGCTACCAATTACTTATCCATCTGCAGAAGAAGACTTGGCCTCTCAAGAAGACAGCGTGCCAGTTGCCATGACCACTCGCCTGCGAAGGCAAAGCGAGAGAGAAAGGGAGCGGGAACTTAGGGAACTGAGAATTCGGAAAACAGCCGACAACATGGATTTGTCGCCAGCCATGCCGTCGGTCCCATCGGGCTGGACCGTTGAAGATGTCTGGGCCTTCATCCGTTCGTTACCTGGTACGCAGCGGAAATCTGTGTCAATTTGCTAAGACAGTTTCGCTGGGAGGGAAATACAGGTAGTCCTCGACTTACGGCCGCCTTTGAGCCCAACATTTTTGTTGCTAAGTGAAACGTTTGCTAAATTGCATTTTGCCCCATTTTACGACTTTTCATGCCGCAGTTGTTAAGTGAATCCCTGCAGTTGCTACGTTAGTAACACAGTTGTTAAATGAATCTGGCTTCCCCATTGACTCTGCTTGTAAGGAGGTCGCAAAAGGGGAACACATGACCGCGGGACACTGCAACCGTCATAAATACGAGTTAGTTGCCAAGCATCTGCATTTTGATCATCTGACCATGGAGAGGCTGTAACAGTCGTTAAGTGTGAAAAAAAACAGTCACAAGTCACTTTTTTCAGTGCTGTTGTAACTTTGAACGGTCACTAAATGAATTGTGTAAGTCGAGGACTACTTGTATATGAGGTCCATACATCGTTGCAAAAACATTGAGAAAATGTCAGATGTACAGCCTATTGCATGTGATATATCTAGAAATTACTTTCAGAATATTTTGAGAAGACTTGCTTGTGTGTGAAAACTCTTTTTCTGGTTCTTTTCTCAGATTCCACAAGAATAATTTGCATGTGTGACAGGTGACATAACAGGATGGCAGACAGTCTGTATCTTCTGCATTCTGTCTTAACTCATCTGCCATACAGTAAGGCTATCAAAAATCCTGGAATGTATTCCCACACCATTTTAAAAGAATGACTCCGTGATCCATGTAAAGGGGTTGCATATTAATATAGGGTGTTCGTTTTTATATAATAATTTATAATAACAAAACTCTGTTAAAGTTTAGAAACACAAAGATGAAAAACTAATACAAGCTAAGAAGAATATAAGAAGGAAAAGAAAAAGTATAGAAAATATATATATATATACTAGCTGTACCCGGCCACGCGTTGCCGTGGCTCAGTCTTGTGGCTATACAATATTTTTTGTCCAAGTGCCAATAATTTCCCTCTGTGAACATTGAAATGGAATCGTAAAATATTTAGTATAGCGTGTGTTGCTTTTACTCCAACAGATGGTGCTGTTTTTCAAAAAAGCATGTTTTTACCTGTCAGAGGTGTGACATCTATATAATATAGGTATATAAAAACACGTGCGTATTCGAATGCAACGTTGTGTCAAAATTTCAAAGCAATCAGTGAACTTTCGGAGATTTAAGATTTTGAACAAACGAACATTTACATTTTTATTTATATAGATTATATTTATATATAAATATACATAGTTCTTGAGGTTAGTGGTTTTCTTTGCAGCACACAAGGTTCTGGTTTTTTTTAAAGTGAATATTAGGTACACCTAGAGAGTTTGATAATCAGCAGGAAATATGTGATGAACAGTACTTCTAATTGCCTATTTCAGCCCTTCTTTAAATTATAAATTTAATTATAATATTGTGGACCTATTTTCTTTTGCGTTTAGATACCTTAGCATTCTTTATAAACAAACATATGTCAGTATTTCTCCACCTTCCTCTAGTTAAGTTTCCACTTTAGGTTGATTCAGCCCTCCATCCTTCCGATGTCAGTAAAATGAGGACCCAGATGGTTGGGGGCCATATGCTGACTATGTAAACTGCTTAGAGTGGGTTACACAGTTATCTCCCATAACACCTAAATAGCTGCACTAAAAACCCGGTTACTCCAAAGCAGAGGACAGCCTGTTCATACTATTTGAGTAAGAAAATAGGTCTTCAATATCATTCCTGTCCTCTGCAGAATCTCTTCAGAAGATCATTAAACAGATATCCAAGAGAGCTTTAAGCCTGTCGTTTTTATGACGGGAAAAAATAGTTTGTTACTCTTATCGTTCTATTGTAACTCTAGCCTTAATCAACATTCAGCCAATACCGTAAAAGATAATGTAAAACTTGAAAGGTAGCCAGCTGTAGTGTTTCACCATCCAGCAAATTTGTTGAATTCTTGATTACTCAGAAGCCCTCAAAGGTGTAATTGTACATACTAGAGTTTCACCCTGCCGACATTCAGATTGCTTACCCAGTTGTTAAGGGGAAAAAAAAGAATACTTCACACCTGTAACATAGTGTGTAGATTAAATTCAGTCTCCTCATGTATTGGATAAATATGTTGATAAAAGTTGTGACTAGAACAAAATATCAGGATAGCAACATTGATTAAAATGCAACAGAATGCATTTTAGAACTGGTGAATCTTTATCTGTATACATCATCACTGTAGATCTAACGCAACACTAGAATCAAGATTACGTGAAGTGTTAATACCACTTTATAATGCCTTGGTAAGGCCACACTTGGAATACTGCCTTCAGTTTTGGTTGCCACGATGTAAAAAAGATGTTGAGACTCTAGAAAGAGTGCAGAGAAGAGCAACAAAGATGATTAGGGGACGAGGCTAAAACATATGAAGAACGGTTGCAGGAACTGGGTATGTCTAGTCTAATGAAAAGAAGGACTAGGGGAGACATGATAGCAGTGTTTCAATATCTCAAGGGCTACCAAAAAGAAGACGGAGTCAAGCTATTTTCCAAAGCAACTGAGGGTAGGACAAGAAGCAATGGGTGGAAACTAATCAAGGAGAGAAGCAACTTAGAATTAAGGAGAAGTTTCCTGACAGTTAGAACAATTGGAACAAGTGGAACAACTTGCCTCCAGAAGTTGTGAAAGCTCCAACATTGGAAGTTTTAAAAAGATGTTGAATAACCATTTGTCTGAAGTGGTGCAGGGTTTCCTGCCTAAGCAGGGGGTTGGACTAGAAGACCTCCAAGGTCTTTTCCAGCTCTGTTATTCTATTCTATTCTATTCTATTCTATTCTATTCTATTCTATTCTATTCTATTCTATTCTATTCTATTCTATTCTATTCTATTCTATACTTGGGTGATTCTAGGAGAGGCTTCCCCAGCCCTGGCCTTCCACAGATGTATTGGACATTCTAGGAATTACAGTCTAATAAAACTGGAGAGCCTCA
Organism: Pantherophis guttatus; assembly: GCF_059756535.1. Classification (NCBI taxonomy): domain Eukaryota; kingdom Metazoa; phylum Chordata; class Lepidosauria; order Squamata; family Colubridae; genus Pantherophis; species Pantherophis guttatus. The sequence continues at coordinate 18,744,656 of NC_142068.1, forward strand.
AAATAGAAGTTAGTTCTACACTGATAGAAATAGAAGCATAATAATAGCAATAGCACTTAGACTTATATACTGCTTCACAGTGCTTTACAGCCCTCTCTAAGCGGTTTTCAGAGTCAGCATATTTCCCCCAATAATCTGGGTCCCCATTTTACGAATCTCAGAAGGATGGAAGACTGAGTCAACCTTGAGCTGGTGAGATTTGAACTGCCGAACTGCTGGCAGCTCACAGTCAGCAGAAGTAGCCTGCAGTACTGCATTCCAATCACCGCACCACCACGGCTCTTATATAGTTCATAAAAGAATGGAAATCCCTGAGAATTAAAAGCAATTTATTCTATAAAATGCAAACGTGACTAACTAAATTCAGCGCAATTACTAAATTCAGATTAGACTCTGATAAATACGATCCTTTTAATGTACCAAAAAGTTACTGAACAAAGCTGGAAAATCCCTAATTTCAAGGCAACCATGCCTTCTTTTCTTAGTAATGTTTGTTATTTGTTGCAGGTTGTCAAGATATTGCTGATGAATTTCGAGCCCAAGAGATTGATGGGCAGGCTCTTCTCTTATTAAAAGAGGATCATCTCATGAGTGCAATGAATATTAAGCTAGGACCTGCACTAAAAATCTGTGCACGGATCAACTCTCTGAAGGAATTGTAGTGGAAAACCAAGGTTTAAACCACAGTTTTAAATTGACTTGTAAAGTAATAAGCCAACATCTCAGTGTTTGATGCAATTATTACTGCTTTGCTTTGCTAAGCATTTTTTTTCCACATAAAAACTGTTGGAGGAACATTTTTAATATGAACTTTCAAAACTTTCCAGCTATTCAGGAAGCATAAGCTGTGCTGGTTTAAAAAAAAAATTAGTCAAAACCTGAGTGAGGTAGAGTCAGTGGGAAGCTCTAAGAAGTGTATGTAAAATGTTATGGGTGATGCTTATTCCAAAAAAAAAAAGGCTATTACAAGAATTAAGCTTCTTTTGAATATATAATCTCGATTACAGTTTTACATTGTGTTTCTATACACTTTTTTCCTTTATAGAAAGCTTTTACAAATATGGATTAACAGAAGAGTCCACAGAGTCTGTGGAAGCATTGACTATGGTAAAATGCTATGCATTTAATTGTGCTCATTGGATTTCAGTTAATCTTGAGCCTATGGTTTGAAGAGAACCTGTAGTTCACCTTCTCTTCTCTCTTAATCCTACAGCTCAATCACCATGATACCATTTCCTTTAAGCGTGGAAGCTTTTCTGTAAACGTGTATCATATTTTGGGAATCCTGCAAGCCTTCCACCATTACCGTAGAAATTTTGATCTTACAGATCACGTGTGCCCTCCTTGCCAGTTTAAGCAGAACCCCCATCGATGTTTAGATTTTTTTCCCCCTTAGTCAATGGGGAGGTATGAATGGGTGGAGCTTCAGAGTGAGTATGATGCATGCAGTAGTATAGCTGCAGAGCACGGTTAACAAAAGCACATACATTATCTCTTTGTATGATGCTATGTATTGAAGAGGGCATTATGTTACTGTCTTTTTGCCTTTGCTGCTGGTTCATGTAGACCAAAGGAGTTGACACTCATCTGTCCAATCCCTAGAATAGAGGCACCCTTCATCCATATGCTAGTATGCAGCTCTGATAGAGTAGTTTTTAAAGAAGTAAAATGGCTACTGTGCTTTGTTTACATCTGTCTTTTGTATCCTTCCTTCCTTCCCTCCCTCCCTCCCTCCCTCCCTGAATGCTGTTAGGGATGTTATTGGAAGAAGCACAGGTTGAAATTACATTGGTTTCAGCTCTTAACGTTTTCTCACAACTCAGTGTTATCTGCAGAAACTGCAAGGATCCTAAATCAATGGCACCGAAGTATTATTAGCAAGTGGTCAGATGTTCGCCCTCTGCATCTGCTTAATATTTTGCACTATAAACCAAAAGATCTTGTTGCCATGATAGGGCTTGATCAGCCATGCACATCGATGATTTTTCTTGTGTAGGATAACACTTGAGAAGGGTGACCTTTATGGTAGAAAAGAAATTTCTTGTAGCAGATTTCTTCCAATTCAGAACTCCCCAGGGAACTACAGTTTCCGTCAGCCCTAGCTAGGATGACCAGGTTAGGGGAAGCCTCCATGTAATTGAATGTAAATCATAGGGTCTCATAAGGTCTGTATTCATTTCCGACATAGGTAGACTTCAGTATAATATAATTAATACCGATTTGTTTCTTGGGAAGAAGTTAAAGAAAGCTACTGTAGTTAATTCCTCGGTACTAGCAAAGATACCTGGTTATTGTTATTCCACTGAAGGAATCTGTCAAAATAGATAAAAGGGTGATTTTTCATTTATTTCCTTCCTGTCTATCGGAGGTCCTAAAATTGCAAAACTGGAAGACTCCCAAAATCAGTCTGAATGGGGAGCAAATAATCACTCTGCTCACACGTCTTTCACTGACGGATAGAAGGTTAGTCATTAGGAACTACATGGGTATCATCGTGTATATGATAAGTGATAAATAGTATTACAGTTACAAATCTCGTTTAAAAAATTCTCTATTTGATTAGAGAATTATTAGATAATAATGCTTATTATCTCTATTTATTGATTGACAGTTATTTAGAGCTAGCAAGAGCACTTAAGGCTTAAACGGCGTTTTACTGATTTCATATCTGGTATTTTGGAATATTTTCAAAAGGATTCCTAGCTGTTTATCTATTGACAGATGAATATTGAAGGTTATTGGAAACTCAAAGCAATCCATTTCTATATAAGTTGAGAAAGTTAACTGCTGTTGTGGAAACGTGCCCATGGGGAAAAAAATCAAAGATAGTATTGCATTATTCTCCAATTCTCAACTTTTACTGTGATTATATTATTCATACAGCAAGGCTTTGTGGCTATAGAGCAAAAATCTGACAATTTGTTTTTAGCCAAGCAAAGATTATGAGCAACTATTGGAAATAAAGATAGCTTTGTGAAGGGAACTTATGCCAAAGCAGAATTACAAATTTGGCCCCATTTCTTGAACTTCCAAACAAAAATAGCACTTCAGTCCCATTCACCTGAAATAATTTAAGAGTGGGGTCCCTTAAAGGACTAAATTAAAGAGTACACACACATGCTGATTTATAAATCACTTTTAGCAAACGATTTCAATTTTACCGAGTTGAATATCAGGTTGATTTAGTTTTGTGAATGACTTTTCTTTGAAAGTTTATATTTTAAATATCTAAATGCTACAGCATTATTATTATTATTTTTGCATATTCTGTAGTTGTTGGCAGAGCACAATTTCATATTCATAATAGTGTGATAAGTATTATATATTTTAACACAAATGCACACTTGACTTTCATTAGCTGCACAATGTTATAACCTTAACAGTAATTTTCTAAAGAGGATTATGGTATTACTCTTACGTAATCAGTAGTGGTATTGTTCCTCTGAAGAACACAGGATATGAAGAGAAGCACAAAGGATTCTGTCTGTGAGAGGAAAAATGTATTTTGTTTTAGCTTAATCCCCAACAAAACGATTTGACATGTGGAGTGTCTGTGCTTGCAAACAAGAGCTGAAAGAAAATGCAAGCATTGCTATTCGGGTGATTGGCATCTGGATAATTTGACAGACATGCTTCCTTCCTCTTGCATTGAGGAGGTGATAAATGTTTTTATCAGATTGAATTGTCAGGCTACTGTGGACCCCACAGGTAGTCCTCGATTTAAAACCATCAACGGCACTGAAAAAAAGTTAACTTATGACCATTTTTCACAATTAACAACTGTCGCAACCTCCCCATGGTCATGTGATCATCAGACCCTTAGCGATCGGCATGTATTTATGACACTTGTAATGACCCTGGGTCATGTGATGAACTTTTGCAACCTTCTGAAAAGCAAAATTAATGGGGAAGCCAGATCCATTTAACAGCAGCGGTGATTCGCTTACAACTCTGTCAATCAAGGCCGAAATCTATGACAAATTGAGCAATTAACAATTGCCTTGCCGAGCAACGCAAATTTTGTGCTCCGTTGTGGTCATAAGTCAAGGACTACCTATGTTTGCATACAATCCCTTTCTGTCCCCATGTGCCCACTTGCCATCCACGGAGGAGGAGTTAGTTTTTTTAGCTCAAAAGAAAAAAAAATCCAGTCCCATTTTCCCTTGGATGCAGAGTTTAGTCCTGGGTTAGTAAAAGGGCAGAATTTGCTGTCCTCTCTCTAGGCAGCTTCCTGCTTGGGAGGGAGTTGTCTTGAAGAAAGCTTTTTAGATTACCTGCAATTAGGATGCTCTCGTGTTTGCTTTCAGCATTTTTCACTGCCTTGGGTGCTGATGTTGGAAGCTGCATAGAAATAATTGTGCAAGTTGAACTCCCAGTGGCTTGCCTGAACACAGTCATACAGTGAGAACACTTATTTGGAAGGTTATTGATTTTCTTTAGGTCAGGGGTCTCCAACCTTGGCAACTTTTAAGACTTGTGGACTTCAACTCCCAGAGTTCTTCAGCCAACTCTGGGAGTTGAAGTCCACAAGTCTTAAAAGTTGCCAAGGTTGGAGACCCCTGCTTTAGGTGATTTATCAAACAAAAAGCAAGGAGTTAATTGCAGGAGGAACCATTTTGCCTGAGGGATTTCTCTCCTCCCCGCCTCTGCATTCTCTTTCTAACAATATCCTATTTCTTAAGTTCACTTGATGATGCATTAGCAGAGTCTTCCCATAAAAAGTGCACCGAGTGATAGTTATTTTTGTTTTATTTTGGCAAATTGGGGCTGTTGCTGTAGGTGTCTGCAGAACAACTCTCGGGATACAAGGGTTATTGTATCAGAGTTGCCTCATCAGAGTTGTTGCATCCCACGACAAAAAAAAAAAGTCTGAATGTATCCAAAACACTGAATTTTGTTACTAGTTTTGTCTAATTCTACTCTAGTTCCTAGGATTCCCTGAAAAGTTGTTTGTAATAGTTCCGGGACCATTTAGAAAATAATAGTAGTATTGTTTACTACTTGTAGTAGTATGGCAAATGGGGGGGGGGGAGAAGATTGAGAAGATGAGTTTGCCTGACTGGCATAGCAGCTCTCCACTAAGGCTGCCCTTAGCTGCATCTCATAGACGTGAACAGGGCAGAGCTAGAAAACTTCCAGGCTTTGGAAAAAGAGTCATCTGCGCCTTCTTTTCAGGCTGCGGTTTTTTGTGGAAAGGAATACAGTGCAGGTAGTCCTCGACTTACAACCGGTCACTTAGCAGCGGTCAAAATTACAACGGATCTCCCTGGAGATACTTAACAATCTGGATTTGAAGTTTTGATGGTCAAGGTTGTCCCCTCTGCATCACATGACCATGATTGCATTTCGGGTGCAATTGGTTGGGCCACTTTTACGACTATTTGCAGCATCCCCCTGTCGCATCATTGCATTTTACAGTAATTTTGCTGAAAACCGGCATTTCCGGCAAAACCTGCCTATAACAAAGCAGTGCTTAATGATTGTGGCTTAAGAACCGTGGCAGCCATTGAACTGCAGCAGCTGTTTAATAACCATCGCCCCCCCCCCCCAAAAAAAGGTCCTAAAAATGGGGTCGGTCATGTGGGTGACCCGATTTACAGCCGTCATGTGTTATGACGACTTTGACAGGCAGGTACCATAACGGCTGTCACTTGAGGACTACCTAGGCAGTATGTATTTTGAATGGGATACAGCTTTTCTAAAGGGGGCCGATAAAGCAGAGGTCCCCAACCTTTGCGGTTTGGTGGTCCGGCTGGGGGGGGAGGTTAGGGGAACTGGGCCGTGTGAGCGGCAGGACAGCTTGCTCAATTTGTACAAGCATGCGTGCAAGTGCCCATTGGCCCACCGCTCGTGCAAGTTAAGTTGCGCACACGCGTGCCGGCATGCCACTTGTGTGGCCCAATTCCAAATAGGTCACGGCTTGTTAGTGGACCACGGCCCGGGAATTGGGGACCCCTATGATAAAGTAAGTCCTGATTCCAATTGCTTCACTTTTTTTGAACAGGATTGTGAAAACCAGTTTTTTAAGTGTACTTTCCTTGTAGAATGAAAATCCCTGTGTGTGTGTGTATATATATATATATATATTAAAAAACCACAGATCCTTTAGTATCTTCTTTGCAAATAAGCCTGATAAGAGTTGACTGCACAAAAATGCAAATCTTATACAATAAAACAGTGTTTCTCAACCTTGGAAGCTGGGGGATTCTGGGAGTTGAAGTCCACCCATCTTCAAGCTACCAAGGTTGAGAAACACTGCAATAGAAGGTAGTAAGGCCTCGATTTAATGGACTGTGCCTATTACAGGTAGCCTCCAGACTTAACAACAGTTCATTTAGTGACCATTCAAAGTTACAGCAGCACTGAAAAAAGTGACTTATGACCATTTTCTCACTTAACGACCATTGAAGATTTCCCCATGGTCATGTGATCAAATTCAGATACTTGGCAGCCATCATATTTATAAAGACTGCAGTGTCCCAGGATCATGTGATCACTTTTTTGTGACCTCTCTACAAGCAAAGTCAATGGGGAAGCCAGGTTTACTTAACAGCCTTGCCACTAACTTAACTGCAGTGATTCACTTAACAACTATGGCAAGAAAGATCGTAAAATGGGGGCGAAACTAACAAATGTCTTGCTTAACAACCCAAATTTTGGGCTCAGTTGTGATTGTAAGTCGAGGACTACCTGTATTTGGGGAGTGGCACGTATCCATTCAGGAACTTGCCTGCTACATATGAAGTCCATTAAATAGAAGTCTATTAAACCAACCAAGCTTTGCTGGCTGGGGAATTCTGGGAGTTGAAGTCCTCCCGCTTAAAGTTGCCAAGGTTGGAGACCCCTGTTAATTAAACAGAACTTGACTGTATGTTCTTCCTAGAATATTTGTATGATAGTTTTCTTCTTGTAAAATTTCACAGCATTTCGCAGTTTCTTATTCTAAAATATTTCTAAAGTATTTTTGCTTTCCTTACTGAATGTGTTACTATTTTGTGTCAATCATGACAAGCTTGATAATGGTTGCAATCATGGAAAGAAGCTAGATGGAGGATAGGAGATGGCACTTTCTTGTTATGGCCATGGAGGGTATAACAAGTAAAATGATACATGACTAATTATTTGCAATAATGACAGGCCTTAAAAAGGTTTCATGTAAGACAATGCTTTTCAGCCTTGTCAATGTGTAGGCCTCAACTCCCAGAATTCCTCAGCCAGCATGCTGTGTGGAGAATTCTGGGAATTGAAGTCCACACATCTTCAAGTTGGCAGCAGTGACAAATGTGGATGTAAGAGTTCCATAAATTGTCCCCTATTTTTTAATACAATCTACTTCTGTGGTTTCAGCTAGTGATTTAAGACGTAAGCTGTTTCAGAAATGATAATAAAAGCATTTAACTTGAGGAGGCAGAGAGGAGCCTGTGAACTTCTCCTCATCCCTTACAAACAATGATTTATCGAGTCAGGTTCATTAGATCCTTATTTTGTTATCAAGGTCTAAGCTATTTTCCAGCTTAATAAAAGACTGAAGTGAACCTTTTAACTGGGCATCAGTATCTGGAATCTGGATGGTTAAAGAAAGAAAGAAAAAATCAGTTATTATTTATATTAAGAGAAGTTTGATCTACATAACATTTGATAAATTTCATGCTTTTGGAGTACCTTTGTAATATAATTTTTTCATAAGGGTTCATTTGATAAATATTTAAACCACTTTGAAGATTGTCAAATTTATGAAGTTTATTAAGAACTGTGTCCTGCGAAAGAAGACAAGTTTAACTGACCTGTAACCTTAAATGTTTTTAAAAGTTTATTGTCTCTGATTTTGTAAAATTAGTATTTTATATTCCCTTTTCTCTGTTCATGAAACAAGAATATAGGGACCAGCAAAATAGACAAAGTTACAGTTTATTGCAACAAAAGGTATTTATATTCCCCCCTTGTACTGCACTGGTTTTTGGAAAGCTATTTAAGTATGTCATGTTTGACTTTATTTGCTTCCAAGTTATTCTTGCTAATATGTTCTTTTTTTGTTTGCTTTTGGGGTCACTCTTTCCTCTTCAGTACTGTGTTTACCTGAAAGGAAGATTTGCCTGATTTTAATTTTCCTCCTAAAAGCAGAGTAGGTAATTGTGCTGTCCCATTCACACACACACAAACTGTGGTTTAGTGGGTTTATTAATATTCTCCTGCAACTCCCTTCACCAAAAACCCAGAACTGTCCCAATTAAGTCCAGCCACAAGCAGACCAATGCTAGCCCACAGAGTAATGGCCAATGCGGCCACAAGGCACTTGAAAGTTTTCCAATCGAAACCCACCAGGCAAAATTAAATCCACAATACAAGTGGGTTCATGAAGCAAGAAAAGTCCAGCATTCAGAAGGCACAATCCAAGTCAAAGCACGGTGTCAATCCAAAGCAAGGCAAGAATCACAACGACCAGAAAACACACAGCTGGGAAATGAACACATTGTTCCCAGCATCATTTCCATCTAATTGTTGTGCTAAATAGCCAGCTTCTGGTGCAGCCCATCAAGAAGGAAGAGGCTTCCTCCTCGTGAGTCATGTGGCTGGCCTTCTCTGCTCCTGCCTTTTCTCTGCCCTACATGTTCTTGGATCAGTTTCAGCAGGCAGTTCCTCTTCCTCATCACTGACTGGCTCCAGCTGCATGCTTTCTCCACCTGAAGCCTCTGGGTTGTCCTGCTGCAGCTGTGTTTGAATCAAATCCCTCTCAGACAGTTGCTTGGAGCCATTAACCAACTCCTCTCCAGACATGCCTGGAACTGGTTCATCTTCCCCCGAGCTGACATCTGGAGAGATAACTGGGGAAGCGTCCGGGGGAAGCGTCACAGTAATGTATAACAATTTCAGCCTTGGCAATTTCCACATGAAACCCAATTCAGGATATTTCCTTCTTTCAAATCTGTGAGTTTGGCTATTTGTACATGTGTGTCCATATATGTATGTATATATGTATGTACGGTAGTCGGAAGTCACACTCCAGCAAAAGACAGAAAAATAAATTGATATTAATAGCTGTAGATTTAAGATTAATATTCTGTGAAAGTACATTTATAATTTCAATCGATCCCCAATCTAACTAAACCAATTATTCTCATATATCCACATAAGTACACAGAGGCAAAGATGCTAGACAGTTTTCCCCCCTTTTCCATCAGAAAGAGCAAAAGGAAGTAATACAGGAGCTTCGGAAAGGGTTGTGCGCAGTGGATGTTCAGAACGGCAAAAGCAGCATTGCTGCATTGTGATGCGAACCCGGTCACTTGTGGTTGTGCGCGCACCCAAAAGGAACAAAGCGCGCAATGCTGCAACCTTTTTGTCATTCCAGGAAAAGCAGTAAGGTCCTGTGATGCCACTGAGGCAGTAAATGGGGTGAAGCTATACATCCAGGAGTGGGGTGAGGGGAGCAGGGGGATGAAACATGCATGACATCATCACCCAAATGCTGCAGCTTTAACATACTTGCATGAGATATGAGGACACAAATATATAATGACCACTTTCAACGGTGACACCAGTTTGCTACAAGGGCTATTGGGTGAGCAAAAAGGACAGCTACACTGGGACATATGGGAAGATAAAGGTGGGAACTATGTTGGATGGGTAGGAAGCAATACTATATCTGCCCAGGGTAGGGAAGTCCAGTTAAATTCAACCTGGCAAGCAATAATGTGCAAGTTGATTAGCAAAGCTGATTTTAATATCAAAGCAACCCTGCAGGCCTCTGTCCCTCAGGGTTATCCAGTAGCCCCTTTCCAACAGTATCTTCTATTCGTAGCTAATTTTTGGTGAAGTCCCTTCCCCCCCACCCCCAACCATACTCACAGTCACAATTTACAGGGGAAAACCTCTTTCCTATCAGGTAAATGCAGTATATGTAAAAAAAAACAAAAAGAGGAATCTGTTAGGAATGAGCTCATCTGTGTGAGAATGAGGGAGAACTGAGGATATTTCCAAATAAACTAATATGAGATTATAAAGATACCTTATCTCTGTATCATGGAATATTTAGATTTTTGAATAAGTGTGGCACTAATTTGGGACTTTGGCTTTTTTTCCAGTGTTGAGTTGTTTTTTTAATTACTGCTTGTTCCAAATGAAGCCGAATCCTTTTTAACTTAAAAGAAAAATGCCACACAACGAATGAGGTAAAGTTTAAGCTATATGTATCTTGTATGTATGAATACAGATATACATACATACATGTATAGCATGTGGATGAATTTTAGATTCTCATATTTGTTATGGTCCGTAAAAGTGGTGTAAAATTTATTTGTTATTAATCTGTCTGTTGATAAACTGATTATATAAATGAAAAATCAAAGCACCTTATACTATTGCTGCTTCAATTTGCTTGTAATTGCACCTTTGTTATCAGCACACTTCTTTTTTATTGGACATTTTTATGTGGTAATATTGCTTTCTGTGAGATTACTGACAGTATCATCAAGTTGGTTTATATTTCAATTTTACATTAAAATTGTGAATACACACCTTCAGAAATAAAAACTGACTTTCATTTGTCTCCTTTGTTTATTGGACTCTCTTTTTTCACTTTTCAGAAAAAGAATAGCAACCAAGTATGTTGTTCAGTATACGTTCTGCCTTAGGAACTTCAACAGTGAGCTCAAATCATTTACATAATGCAGAATTTTAAAAGACTTGATAGATGTAAATAAGTTTAATAGTATTTTTCTCCCATAAAATTAATTTCTGTTGCTATGTGGTCACATGATGTTATGCTCTACAACCACATCATTTAATGACAATCCTGGTCCCAATTATGTCATAACCAGGTGCTTATACTTAAATAAACAAGCAAGGATATCAACTATCCTTACCATGCAAGCATCCAACATAGCCATCATTTTCCAATTCACAATGGGAAAGAAATGTATGTTAGGGCTGTGATTACTGGCAACACTCAGTGGCTAAAACAAGACTTTACACTGAATCTATCTGCAATTTGTTGGGGGTTGAAGTGGGCAATGTTTAAGAGCAATATTGGTTAAGACTCCCTGTGGAAGCTTCCACAGGAAAAATAAATACCTGCAAGTAGTCCTTGTATAGTGAAGATGGCAAGCACAATCACAGTTTTACTTAACTCCTGCTTTGTTTGGTTACCGAGTTGCGAGTCCCAATTGTGATAGCTAACAACCGTGACCAGGGGGGCATATGCCGATTCGTCTGGTGCGCCAGTTGCGCCCCTATTTGGACCGAGATGCCCTATGCACAGTTACTCATGCGCTAGTCACCTCCCGTATTGACTACTGTAATGCTCTCTACATGGGGCTGCCCTTGAGGACCACTCGGAGGCTTCAGCTGGTACAGAATGCAGCCGCGCGGGTTGTGATGGGAGAATCCCGATACTCCCATGTAACACCTCTCCTGCGCGGCTTGCGTTGGTTGCCGGTTGCCCTCTGGGTGAGATTCAAGGTGCTGGTAATGACCTATAAAGCTCTACATGGCTTAGGCCCAGGATACTTGGCGGACCATCTGCAACCAGCAACAGCTTCCCATCACCCGGTGCGTTCCCACAGGGAAGGCCTGCTCCAGGTACCATCAGGTAGACAATGTCGGTTGGCAGCCCCCAGGGGTAGAGCTTTCTGTGTGGGCGCGCCCACCCTTTGGAATCAACTCCCCCGGGGCTCCAGCTGACTCCTGACCTCCGCACCTTCTGCCACGAATTAAAAACATGGCTGTTCGCAGCGCCTAGCCTGGACTGGGGGGGTTTTCGATTATTTTAACGGGTTTTAATATTTGTTTATGTATGTATTTTGTTTTATTGGTTTGTTTTAATTGTTGTGAACCGCCCTGAGTCCTATGGAGATAGGGTGGTATATAAGTTATATTAAATAAAATAAATAAATAAATGAGGACTACCTGTATTTTATAATGATGAGTAAAAATGGAAGATACTTTAATGTAGCTTCTTAGTAGAAGTTCTACTAACGAAGTTCCAGATGCACTCAGAACAAGTGTGCTGTGACATTTGAGGGAAGTGTGAGAATTGATTTGATTTGTTAGCTCGATCCCATTAGAGTTGCAATAATCACTCTCGGTTCCCCAAACTGCCATGTTGCACAAAACACCTAGGCAATAATATTCCTGAACCTTTGTGTTTCACCTGTCACACCAAAAATTTCTTGTGTCTACATAGAATTCAGATAAAATGCAATGACATGATTACCTGGTCTCAGTGGAATTGTCTTCCTTGGAGATTAAGGCTGAGAACTACTCATTCTAGAATAAAAAAAAAAATGAATTCCTTCTTCACTAAGCAAATGTTATCGCAAAGTGCTTTTTCAAAAGGCAACTGGACTTTGCTTTTTTTGTTTTTTTTGAAGCAGTTTTGCTTCTCATCCAAGAAGCTTGGTCATATAGCTGAAGAAGCTTCTTGGATGAGAAGCAAAATATGTTCAAGAACAAAACAAAATCCAGTTTCCTTTTGAAAAAGCACTTTTGGGACAACTATGACCTGGATGACTGTGTGTTAGTTCTCCAGCCTCCTGGTTAATACTAAAATTGGTTTTTTAAAACATGTTTTCCAAAGAAGATTCAGGTCTGGGAATTCAAAGGAAGTTTGAGTCTGCTACTTGTGGAATCTGCTACTTGTGGAAGAGATGAGGGAGGCATAGGAAGGGAAACTCAAGGGAAACCTTGAGTTAAGCTAGAAAATGGGAACCCTAGCTAGTTTATAGCTCGAAAATGGGAATCCTTCACATGCCCACAACTTGCCTTTTTGAAAATATTCATGATTAATATCCACAGCTATCTACAGAATGCTAGGAATGTTTGAAACACAGTTTCTAACTGGAACTATCTTCTACTGTATATAGTTTTTGCTCCCATCTAAAACCTCCCTCCCTTAGAAGACAGCTAAGATGGTTGAAAAACTATAACTTGGAATGATTTCAGTGCTGGCAATAATCCTTGTTCAAATACAAAGCCATTGTAGACCAGAATGTATAATTGATCCTCATGAAATCAACTTAGACATGGAAATGGCTTGACTAGGTCTTGCACTGAGATCTGTCAATTTGGTAATCAAATATTGGGGAAATGGCCTGTCCCCACCAGTGTAGTGGCTGTAGATCTTGGATAGCAGTAGCACTTAGACTTAGACGTCAACATATTGTCCCCAACAATTTGGGTCCTCGTTTTACCCACCTTGAAAGGATGGAAGGCTGAGTCAACCTTGAGGTATGTTGTGGCCTGCCAGCGAACTGGCAGCAGATTCAGACAGTGAGGAGGTTGGGGAGGAACATGGGCCAGTCCTGGAGTCTGGGGAAGGCTCTGATGAGGCTCTGCATCAGAGGCAGAGAGGGGGCCAGGGCTGGATGCCAGTTATCAGCTGCTTTCAGAGTCAGACATCAGTGAGGCAGACAAACAGCTGGAGCCTGTTCCTAGTGTGTGCATTCACAGAATTGCCAGACGAAGGGAACAGCTAAAGAACAAGGGTCAACTTGGGAGTAAGGCCACAGGTGGACGATGAATAGCCCCTCCCAGAAGGAATAAAAGAGGAGCGAAAGGGGAGTGGACTTTGCAAGAGACAATTAGTTTGCCTAATTGGTTTGTGACTCTCCGAGACTCTTTGCCAAGTTATGAAGATAATCGGCCTGGCAGCTCTCCAAGCCAGAAAAGGTCTGTGACTCTAAATTCTCCCTTGAAAGACTTTGCTGAAGGTGAATGAGAGGAATTCACTGTTTGCTTAATAAAAGGGGTTTTGTCAGGACCAGGATTCTGCTTCGTGCTTTTTTGGGAAAGCCTAGGTCAGAACAAGGTAGTCGGAATCAAACTGCTGTCAGTCGGCAGAATTAGCCTGCAATACTGCATTCTAACCATTGCGCCACCACAGCTCTTATTCCCTAAAAATAAGAGACAATATAGAAAAGCACAGGAATAAGTTAAAGCTCATCCCTTGTGGAAAATAGTACGCTGTTGCTTCTGCATCAGTTACACTATTCGTCACGCCAGGCTGACCTTTAGGAATGCACCCAGAAGCTGATGTGGCTAAAAGTACACAGGAAAGGGTGAAAAGCTAAATTGACAGGAAGCGTCTGTAGCTTGTGCATAGCTTAACCACAATAGCTTATAGAAAAAGGTATACAGTGTAAGAGCATTATTAGGTAACCTTATCTTCTTAAGTTTATACAAATAGTTGATAGGAAACTGTAGCCAAAGCAACCAAAGCTAGACCTGCGGTCAAAAGGTGTTACAGCTGTCAAAGTTTAAGCAGAGGCTATGCTAAAAAAAAAAGAAAAAGAAAGAATAAATAAATAAATAAGGGGAAGGGGCACTTAAAGCATGGTAGTGGGAGATGTAAATGGGCGGAGATTCACGTAGGGCTATTAGGCACCTTGGAGAGGTTGTAAACCTTGGTGCACCCAGCTAATGGGGAGGCAAGGGAGGGACTTGCAAGAACACATTTTACAATAAACTGCTTGCTGCTTTACTTACTGACTCTGTCCAATTTCTGACTGGTGAGGACATTTCCCACATCCCTCAATACAGTGACAATAACGTTTGCATCTAAATGGTTATTTCTTAAATTAAATCAGTTTTGATCTGTCTTTTACAGCAAACACACTGGACAGGGACTATACCCCTATTCCCAACTATTTCCTGGAAGAAAACAGGATTTAAAGACAATTGGTCTCTCTTGGCCCCCTTCCTCCACTCAGCCAATCTGCTTGAATATTGAGCTTTTCCTTAATAATGTACAGGTAGGAAAATTAGATTTCTGTCCATCCATAACACAAGCAAAGAACATCTCAATCATATTTGCAAAGCACGTTATTGGTGAAGCCAAGCTACGGATCAAATACCCTTCCTGTTGCTTCCTGGGCCTGACTTTTGAGCTATTGCTTTTAAAATAGCTGGTAGTTCCACCATTGTTTCCTCTCTGCTTTTGCATGTATCTGGTCTGGAAGTGCACCTGGATTTTAACCAGGGGTGAAATGTTTTAACTAAATTCCGTTTTTAAAAACAAGGTTAAAGAAACTCTAGTTAGCATAATGAGATAGTTGCTTTATAGGGAATAGCAAAACGGACCTGTTTGGTCAGGGGTAAAAGTACTTTTATATATTAAAAAAAATTGGAAACCTTTATGGACTTTTTCGTCAAAATGGGAAAAAATTGTTATTTGTGGATTTGCTGATTGAAAGATGAGTTGAATATAGAAAACAAAGGAACTTTATTATAATTTGTAAAAGGGATAAGGGATAACTATTTGCATTAGCTGCAAAGAATAGTAAGTCTAACTATTCCTTTTTTTCTTTTAACAGATTTAACAGATTAACAGAGTTGGAAGGGACCTTATAGGTCATCTAGTCCAACCCCTCCCCCCCTTTCAAGCAGGAGACCCTACACCATTTCTGACAAATGGCAATACAATCTTTTCTTGAAAGTCTCATGTATTGCTTTATCTTTTTACTTTTATGTATTTTCATGTTTATCTTTTATCTATCTAAATATTTTCAATAACAATTTTATAAAAAAGAGAGATAGTTGCTTTATGGCAGAAATGCTTCCAGAAAGATCCATTAATGAAGAGTATTGCTGCTTAGAACTACAATAAGCTTACTCTAGGGCAAGGATGTCCAACCTCGCCAACTTTAAAGACTGGTGAACTTCAACTCCCAGAATTCCTCAGCCAGCCCTAACAATGGTCGCTTGTAGTCAAAAATGGCCACATTCCCATTTCAATTCTTTGGGTGGGAGAGCCTGGTCTCTTCTCTGTCATGTTGTCATATCAGAAGAGTACTGGGGGATGGGGGTGGGGAATAAGGATATATTGTATTGCTAGGAAAAGCTTCTGCAATTTCTTTCAAGTCATCTTATTGTAGGAACTTATTGTAGCCAATTGATCCCAGACTTCGTCCAGGATAATCGGGAGGGAGCTTAGAAACTTCTGCTGTGGCAGAATATCAGTTAGAGACACCTTTGTTTTTCAGAGCTTCCCTGAAAAGGGGAACAACCCCTTTACTTCCAAACGGAAATCTTGCAAGAATTTTATCTCTCTACCATCTAGAATTACGTTAGCTTGGGTAATATGATCAAGGTGTGTGCGTGTTCTTTCTTCCAAGTTGTCACAGAATAACTCAAGAATAAAAGAAGAGATCGGTTTGGCTTTTTGCTGGGCTCTTTGTTGAAACACAGAGGTGAGGCTACTGAGATAAAAGCAAGCGGTACATTCTGGCATCTCCTTCAGGGTTATGACGCATTTCACATTTGCTTCTCAAAGGACAACGTAAAGCATAGTGGTAAGAGTATATTTGCAACACTTTTAAAGCACCTGAATATTTTACCTGGGATTGCACCGTCTCTCACATCTGCCATGTAATCATAGCAAAGATGTACAACAAAAACATTGCATGCAGATACTCCATTCACTGCCCTCTGTGCTTCGGAGTACTTTTTGGAGATCAAAAACAAAGCAGGACCCTGTTCTATGACAGAGGGAATTTCCATGCCTGTTCCAATAGTGAGCTTGAGAAACTGAAGACATTTCTGCTGGGGTGTCTTCAAGAATTTGTTTTGTTCAATCCTTGGAAAAGATATTTCCTTCTCTGGCCACAAAACAGACCGGAACACCAATTTTCCAACATCCCCATTGGTACTCCGGATGGGGCTTCTTCTCCATCCTTCATCTATCTAAGCCCCAGGAAAAAGTAATGAAGGCCGTGGAAATCTACAGCATGAAATAAGACATGAAGCCAATGGCTGTGTGAGCATGGTTTAAGTCTCTGCCATGCAATATATAACAACAGTGGAGGAAATGAAGGAAGGTCCTTCACAGACCACAATACAGGTATAGTCCTAGATTTAGGACCACAATTGACCCCAGAATTTCTATTGCCAAGTTGTTAACTTGAGTCTTGCCCAATTGTATGGCCTTTCTTGCCACAGTTGTTAAGTGTATCACTGCAGTTGTTAAATTAGTAACAGGGTTATTAAATGAATCTGGTTCCCCATTGACTTTGCTTGTCAGGTCGCAAAAGGCGATCAATGACTCCGGGACAGGGCAACCTTCATAAATGTGAACCTGTTACCAAGCATCTGATTTTCGATCATGTGACCATGGGAATGCTGCAACAGTCATAAGTGTGAAAAATTTATTTATTGTCATATTGGTCAAGTTATTTTTTTTTCAATACTGTTGTAACCAAACGGTTACTAAATGAATGGTTTTAGTCAAGGGCTATCTATATCCATTTGTTGCTAGGGACCTAGATCAATAAAGGTGTTAAATTTTATCCATCAGCCCTTAAAGGATAGGAAAATATATAATGCCATATAATTTGTAGTCCTGACTACCAAAATGCATTCTGCCATAGAAGTGAAGCCAAAAATTGGTGACTGGTGCTGTCCTTTCTGTTTTAATATGAGACAAGCTTTGGGGTATTTCTCTGGCTCACTTTCTCCTCATAGAGAGTGTCACCTGGCTGAATATATGTCACATATAATAATTGTCTGTAATATGGGTGGGCTGAATTAAGTGAAAGTAGATGGGTACTTGGAACAACACGTTTAGCCATTTATTAAGTTGTCTAACAATTCAGAGCTATAAAATGTCTGTGAATTGGTAGTTAGGCTATTTTAGAACATGGGTTTAACTGGTGCAGTTAGGTAACTACGCGCAACTTTACAAACCTGTCAACTTCAACTCCCAGAATTCCTGAGCCAGTATGTGCCTTTTTGCAACGCAAGCAGCAGCAATGATGGATTTAATGTCTGATATGCATTTGCATATCAGGAGAAGATTCCTGTTCTGCTTTTTTAATTAATTGGAAGCTACTGTCTTTTCAGTCTGTTGTCATTTAGTTTTTTACTCTTTGAAGAATTCCATCTGAGGTGGGTGGCTAGTAAATTCAAAAATAAATAAATCAATTCTAAGATACTCATTTAAATAATCATATATTGAAAATACAGCATACCCGAAACCTACCTACCAACCTACCTTCTTCCTAGCTTATATGGAGATTTCAATTTTTATTTGTACAATAGCAACCCTGTGAGGTAATCATTCTCAAGTAAGGACTTGATACTTGTTGAGTTACCATTCTTGGTTAATGTTGAATTATTATAGCAACATGGTTCTTGAAGAAAATCTGTTTGTGGTTGGTAGGAATCAAAAACTACTTTGTGGCACACAATCCATCAATCAATCGCCACACAATAAAGACTCCATTACTTTATTTTGAAATAACAACCCATACTGGAAATTCAATTTGGAAAACAACCTAGTATTCTTTTATACTGCCATGTTCCTACACACGCAGCAGAACTTGAGAAAATGTTGAACCAATATCTCATTTGAAGTTCCTTCTCTCCTGTAGTTCGTAAACTTAACTTGCAGCCTTCTCCATTGATTGCAATCCAGTCTATAGTATCCTATGGTAGTTCATTAACAGATTATGACTTCGCTGTCCGGCTTTACAGCTTTATCGGTGTTTTGAAAGTTGAAAGGTGTAAAGCAAAATTTCCAGCTGACAAATGGATCCACATCCCAAGAATCTTCAGGAAACACAATGTCTTGGCCTCTCACCCAACACGCAACCCCAATAAGAAAGCTGTTGACAAAACAAAGCCAGGGGACGTTCATCTCAATGTGGGCAGGAATCTCTGCATTAAGTAACACAATGAGCATTTGGAGCATAACGAATGGCGTCCAAGTGCCCATAAAGCTGATCAGAAGTCTTGTCAAAAGATGTTTTGAACGATCTCTGGAGCTGCCCTCAAGTTCATAAGGAAATAACAGAACAATGTCTTTTTCAACGGAAATAAACTTAGTGGACTGCACCATATTTATAATTTCTGACCAACAGAAAACAAGAACTAAGCATATTATGATCAATATACCAAGTGAGAGCCAATAAGTTTGGCTGCTAATGTAGAAAGGACATTGATGCTCATCATTGTCATTATTTATGTTCAGCCATAAAGAAGTGCTCCGAAGATTCAGAACGTAACCAAGCACAGAAATCCATGTGAGTATCACAGCAACTGTGTACAGTGATTTCCAACATTTGTTCTGGTATTTGGAAGTGTGGGTTATTGTAAAGCAATAATCCAAGCCAGCTATCAAAAAGACTGGGTAATGTAAAATCCCATAGACAAAGGAAGTAATCTGAGGCAAAAGACAGATGTGATACTCAGTAAATCTAATCTCCCCAATCAAAATATTCAGATTACAGAAAATGAGAGTCATCATCCCCAGAAGTATCAAGTCAAAGATAGCTAGTGAAATGCAGAAATAGCTCATAAAGCTCTGATGATGACGACTGTGTTTTCTGACTTGCAATAGAAACAAATTGAGAGATACTTTCCCCAGCATGATAAACAGCAAAGTTCCATTCGCTTCAGAAGGTAGGACCATATGACCATCTTTAAAATTCAAAAACAATGAATTGATGACTGCAGCCATGATTATTGGGAATGATGACAGCCGTTTCAAGCAATAGCTCATTCCTAAAACATCAAGAAAAGATATTAATTAATCTTAAATTCTGAAAAAATAAGATGAAATTTTCCAAAGAGTGAGCTACATACTTACCTATCTCAATCATCCTCCCTCTCTCTCTCTTTCTCTCTCTCTCCCTCCCACCCTCCCTCCCTCCCTCCCTCTCTCTCTCTCTCTCTCCCTCTCCATCTCTATCTCTCTCTCTTATATTGCCACCTATCTACAAATGTGACTCTGGGCAATGTGTACCATAATAAAGCCAACAATTAAAATATTGTTCATAAACCAGTAAAAGCAATTAAACATAAATAGAAACAAGATCACAATAGAATGTATCAGGTTTGGGGTTTTTTGTTTGTTTGACTCCTGGTGATTACCTTGACAAGTGCCTGCAGTTCTTTTGTCAAGATTTTTCAGGAGTGGTTTGCGCCCTTGCCTTCTTCCTAGAGCTGAGAAAAGGTGACTGGTCCAGGTTCACCCAGCTGGCTTTGTACCTAAAGCAGGACTAATCTCCCAATTTTTAGTCAACAGTTCAAACTATTCCCAGATAACAGGGCAAGACTGTGGCCAAGGCATCTCTGCAGGATGTGCATCAATGCTGGCATTTAATTGAGCACAAATTTGAGGTATTTTGTTCAACAGATGCTGTGAAAATTCTTCAGCATGGCCTTGCAGATAAATCTCTTGAGTCCTCCTTACCCAGCGGATCACCCTAAACAAGGCCACCCAATGGCATGCAGTACGGATGGAGAAGTTTCCATCAGAAACAAACCCTAGCAATTTCTGGAACTCTTCTGGATTCATCAGGAGGATTTTTTATCAGGTTCGCCTGATTCGCCAGTTGCGTCCCTTTCTGGATCGGGTCTCCTTATGCACAGTCACTCATGCCCTCGTCACCTCCCGCCTGGACTATTGTAACGCTCTCTATATGGGGCTCCCCTTGAGGAGCACCCAGAGGCTCCAACTGGCGCAGAGTGCGGCCGTGCGGGTGGTAATGAGAGCGACATGGCACTCCCATGTAACACCCCTCCTGCGCGAGCTGCACTGGCTCCCGGTGGTCTTCCGGGTGCACTTCAAGGTTTTGGTTATCACCTTTAAAGCGCTCCATGGCTCAGGACCTGGGTACTTGCGGGACCGCCTACTACCACCAATAGCCTCCCACCCGCCGGTACGCTCTCATAGAGAGGGGCTCCTCCGGGTGCCGTCGGCCAAACAATGTCGACTGGTGGCCCCCAGGGGGAGAGCCTTCTCTGTGGGGGCACCTACTATCTGGAACGAGCTCCCCCCGGAGATATGGAGGATCCCGGATCTGTGCACCTTCCGCCACGCTCTAAAGACCTTTTTATTCCACCAGGCGAGCCTGGCCTAACTTTCTCCCTCTTTTTAAACAATTTTAATAATTTTAATATTTTTAATACTCAAAGTTTAAATTTGTTTTAAATTGATTGGGGTTTTAATTTGTCTGGGCCAAACTATTTATTTCAATTTTATTTCTGCTTTTTAAATTTTGTATATATGTATTTTATTGTTGGTTGTTCACCGCCCTGAGTCCTTCAGGAGTAGGACAGTATATAAATCAAATAAAAGTAAAGTAAAAAAGTAAAAGTTGCTGAATAAAACAGCCTACCTCCCTGCAACAGGAACACTGCCAGAGAATCTCATGGATACGTAGGAACCATAGAGAGCTACCCCCAATTCCAGATCACACTGCCAGTTTTTGACAGTAAAATCAAATGAGACGTGTGACCACTGCTCCGTGTTGAGGATGGATGACCTGGGATAGGCCCATGGCTGTCATAATGGCTCTGTTAAGCCAACTTTAACCCCATGCCTAAGGAAGGCAGACTGACGTTCTCCAGGACCATGAGCCCAAGGAACTCTACCGCCAACCCCAAGACAGAGTTGAGGCAGACAGATTGATACATAGTAGGCAAAGTGGTATAACAATGCCAACTAATCTCTAGAGCCCAATTTAAGGAACAGGGTCTTATTTACTGAGTGTATGAAATATGAAACCGACAAATAAATGAATGTATATACGCACACAACTTTGGGAGCTTGGTTTAGAGGCAAGATTCAAACTTTTAAAAAGGAGCTCGAGAAGATGTAATTAAAAGTTGGATTGTATATTGGGTTTAGATTAATCCTGACAGGGGCAGGTTTAGGATGTGTGTGAATAATCCCACCGAATTATATCCCTTTTTAAAACATTTTTTTTTTAGAAAAAACTCATTTCACAGAAGATGAACAATATGAGAGAATTTCCCACTCATACAAGAAGGGAGAAAAACTCATTGTACAAAAGAAACAAACAGAAATAACATTTTCCTTAAACAAAGCTCTGAATTGCATATTTTTCTTTTCCTTTCTTTTCCTTTTTATCCCTTTCTTTTCTTTTCCTTTCCCCGTCCCCTCTCCTCTCCTCTCCTTTCCTTTCCTGGAGTGTTTCCTAGTTCAGGAACATTCTTGAACAACAGAACAACAATGTGTCATTGAAAGCTAATGTTTGATGGTCCTCTCGAATTTAAACAAAAATTAAAAAATAAAAGTGAGAGGGAATGTAGAGGTACAAGAGCAGATGTCCTATAGTTGCCTGGTGGATAATATGCCTTTTTAGTTAAAATACCTCGCATGAAAAGAATATAAAAAGTATACACTTGCCATAACATAAACTCAGAAAAAGAGCAAACCAGAACAAAATAGTAGCTTGAGTTTGTAAATACCAAATAAAGATTAATAGCCTGGAAAATACAGCTCTCTCTTTATATAAACAGGTGATCTCTGATCTGCATCTGCCAAGCATTGTTTTCATGCACTCTATAAATTACTTTCTCATACAAGCACATCCATTCTCCTTCTTTCTAGCAAAACCACAAAAAACAAGAGATGGAGGCAGGATGCAGACAGAGAAAAGGAAAGAGGGATTTCCTTTCCTTGGGGAAAAAAGAGAAGAACAAAAATGAGTGAAGATGACATCCAACAAATGGCAGTCCAATCTCTTCCTGAAAGCTTCCAGTGATGAAGCTCCCACAACTTCTGAAGGCAACTTCTGTTCCATTGGTTGACTGCTTGGTCAGAAAATTTCTCATTTCCAGGTTGAATCTCTCCTTGTTCAGTTTCCATCCATTATTCCTTGTCTGGCCTTCAAGTGCCTTGGAAAATAGCTTGACACCTTCCTCTCTGTGGCAGCCCCTTAAATAATGGAAGACTGATATCATGTCACTCCAGTCCTCCTCTTCACTAGACTAGCCATGCCCAATTCCTGCAACCATTAATAGTATGTTTTACTTTCTACTCCTCTAATCATCCTGGTTGCTCTCCTCTGCACTTTTTCTAGAGTCTCAACATCTTTTTATAGTGTGGTGCACTATAAAAACTGGATGCAGTATTCTAGGTGTGGTCTTACTAAGGCTTTATAGAGTGATGTTAGTACCTCACTTGATCTTGATTGTATCCCTCTGTTAATGCAGTTTAGGATTGCATAGGCTTTTTTGGCTACCGCTGCACACTGTTGGCTCATATTTAGCTACTTGTCCACTGACTCCAAGATCCCTCTCACAGTTACTATTATTGAGCCTGGTTTCACCCAATCTATGTGTACTTTTGGTTTTCTTGTCTAAGTGTAAGACTTTACATTTCTCTACATTGAATTTCATTTTGTTAGAAATGGGCCCATTTTGTTAGGGCCCAGTGTTCAAGTCTGTCAAGGTCCATCTGGATCTTGAGCCTATCTTCTAAGGTGATAGCTATTCCTGCCAGCTTAGTATCATCTGCAAATTGATAAGTTCCCCTTCTATTCCCTCATCTAAGTTATTTATGAAGATATTGAAGAGTACTGGGCCTAAGACGGAATCTTGTGGTACCCCACTGCTTACTTCCCTCCATGTAGACGTAGACCCATTAAAGACTACTCGGGTACGGATTGTCAGCCAGTTACGAATCCATCTGATGGTGATGGTATCTATCCCACTTTTTTCAAGGTTACCAAGAAGTAGATTGTGGTCTACTTTGTCAAATGCCTTGCTGAAGTCTAAATATATTATGTCCACAGTATTTCGCTGGTCTACTAATTTAGTCACCATGTTGAAGAATGAAATATTGATCAAGACTTATCAGCCAGTGTAGTCCCACAGATTGTCCATATTCTGAACCAGTATGATTTGCAAACATCCAAAGTTAGGAACTACTGCAGAGGTGTTGGATTAGACAGTGGTCTAAGTGGAAAGTGGAAAGTAATTTCTTTCGTTGTCAAGGTCGGGTTGCTGAATTTGCATTGTTGCAAATCTGTTATTTGGAACTGAATCATAATCCTCCCATAAGGAAGATGGGCCTATTAATTAAGTGGCACGATAGTGCACAACTCACGTTCAACTAAAATACATTTTGATGTACCTTCTATAGACCAATACAGCCAATATTGAAAGAAACCATTCATTTGGATAGATGCAGCCTTATTTATTCAGACAGACAGACTCTGCAGTCAGCAGAAATGAACATTAATTCTGGAATAATGCAGCCTTTATCCATAGAAAGAGCTGGTCCACATCATATATGGCTCAGACAGTTGCATTTTACTACTCTGGAATCAGTGTATCTATTATTACCCTCTCTTTTTTTGTTCCTATTTTGATCCACACTCTTACCCTTTCAAATGTTACGACTCAGCTTAAAAAGATTGGGTTGCAGTCAAACTCTACCTACAATGTTCAAGCACAAAAAACATTCTGTTTGCTTAATTTGTTGCCACAAAAATAGTGCAAAAAGAATTATCATCAGATATTTGTAATCAGTGTTTAGTCCTATGTACTCAGCTACATCATTACATTTTATTCGGGGTGACTTTCACATTTTTAAAGCAAGCTTTTTAATTCTCCTATAGTTGGGCACGGCAGTCAGGTGGAGACTTGGTTGATTTGCGATTGGACCGGGTCTGCAGAATTGAAGGAAGTCCCTCCTCCTGACTCTAGCTGTCAGTTTTTCAACTCGGTCGAGTTCGGACCAGTCGTGTCTAGGGACAGCGCTTCCACAAACAAAGAGATTGATATAGTTTAAAGTGTCTCTTCTGTGGCGTTTTTATCTGAGATCCGTTTTCCAGCGTGGGAAGCCTCTCTTGACCCCGCTGAAGACCGCGCTGCGGTAGATTGCCGGCTGGCAAACTCATTGGCCACGCGCACGAGTTTGCTCCGTCGCGTTTCGGCCTTATACTATCTGACGGCTGCGCGGGCTCTGAGGAGACGACGATAGATTGCCCGGCAGCATATTTAGCGTGACGAGACTTCCGCGCCCCCCTTTTTAGTACAATCAGCTGGCTGGCTTGCACTTGGCCGAAAATTCCCCTCGGAGCGACTAATTGAGGCCTCCTTAGACAACGCGGCCCTCGCATCATCGGCCTGTGGCTTGTCAGCGCGCCAACGATTCGGCGCTACTGAAGTGCTTCGACCGGCTGGCTAGCACTTCGCAAGACCCTCTCCGAGGCTCTTGGCCCTTCCATATTGGATCCACAGTGAGTACAGTCCTCTCGGACCTACGGTGGGCCTATTCTGGCTTTTTAATTCTCCTGGCCCAAAAAAACACTATACAGGAGATAGGTTAGTTATAAAAGCAGAGATATGAGTCAATCTGATTATTAGGGTTTTTTCTAAAATGCTACAGACCACGGACAAAAAGACTTAAATTTGTTTTTTCCACGCAAAACTGTTGTGTTTTGCAAAATTCCTATCTTATTCTGCTATCATTAGTGTAGCTTTATACAATATAGATTTCACCATATTTTTCTGGATGCAACAAATAAAAAAAAGAATATTTGCAACTTATACATTTGTAATATTCCTGTTAAGATTTCAGATTTTATATTCTACACTTTGTATTTTATCCGTTCCTTTTTACTGAAATATGATGTCAATGTGCCATATCGTATGTGCCATATGATATATAAAATAAGCAATACTTTACTACTATTCTCTCTCTATTCTTCTTTAAGCTAGCCTATCTCTATGTTGTTTTTATGTATTTTTAGATTAGCACTACTTTTTTATTATTTTAACTATTTCGCCTTTAAATCTTTCCTTTTCCACCCCAAGTCTCCAGCTTCGTAGCCAATTCAGTTCATTTGGACATGAAATGCCTTTTCACTATAGACTTGTAAAAGGGCTACTCTCTTCGCTCCCTACCCACCAACAGAATCCTCTTTCTGGAGTTGGCTTGTAGAGCTCTGCACGTGGGCTGCTACGAGCGATGGGTTTTGTATTCAGACCTGCTTGCGCTTTCCAGATCCTAATTGGACTCTTTCCTTCCCCAAAATCTCAGCTCTGCCTCTCGAGAATTGAAGTTTTCTCTTGCTGTCTGAAGACTACAGTACTGATAAGGTGCTTGTTTTGTGGCTGGAGTTTCTCTTTCCAGCAACTGTCCTTGATTCTTTCCCTTAACAAACCCACACAGGTGCTTGTTTCCAGTTCTTTTTTTGCACTGCAAACTCTCCATTTAGAGAGAGACTGGGGCTGTCTTCTCAAGTAAGGGAGGTCCTCGGCATACAACCATTCATTTAGTGTCCATTCAAAATTACAACTGTAATTTTCTGTATTGTTTAAACAGGTGTCTCAGCTGGATTTATGAACTAGAAACCTCGAAATAACAAAGAAAAATTTTGTTCTCTTGAAGCTGCACTTGTTACTATTCAAATTTTCCATTTAATATCGTGGACAGATTACATTTTCACTCTCTGTACACTTCTTGGATCTTATAAAAAAAAAGCCTACACTCTCTTTACTTTTTGTTTTTGCTGACAAAAAATTGGATATAAGTAGTATTGGACTAAGGAACTCAAGAGATTGAAGATTTTCTTTTTCTTTTCTTTTTTTTAAAGTTTTTGTAAATCTTTTTTTTCTTACTTTTTAAAATTTTTGTTTTTTATTATTTTTTATTCTTTTTCTCTTTCCCTATTTTTTACCCAAAGGATTAAGGTGTGGAAGAACCTGAAGAACTAGATTGGATTATTATTTTTTTCCTATGTTTTTTCCTCTCCAGTTTTTATAAATTTTTACCTTACCCTTCTTTTTTCTTTTTTTTTCTCTTCTTCTCTTTCCCCTCCTCTCCTTTTTTTCTTTTGGGATTTTTGTCTTGGATTTTTCCGTTTGATTGGATTATAAAATGAGTAGGAAAGCTACAACAGTGGGATCAGCTGCAACTACGCCTGTACCATCACCTTCTGGCGGCCAAAGATCCATTCAGACCATGTTACAACAAGAGAAAGACAAAGACAAAGAAGCGTCTCTACAAGCAATTTTACAAAATGTGCAAATGACAACTAGCATAGTACAAAGAATGGAACAACAATTATCTAAGGTGGAAAATCAACTATCTAAGACAGATGAAAAAGTGCAAAGG
This sequence comes from Pantherophis guttatus, assembly GCF_059756535.1. Lineage (NCBI taxonomy): Eukaryota > Metazoa > Chordata > Lepidosauria > Squamata > Colubridae > Pantherophis > Pantherophis guttatus. Next base: position 18,771,525 of record NC_142068.1, read on the forward strand.
ATGGAGCAGCAGTTACTCAAAACAGATGAAAAAGTGGATAACATCCAACAAGCAATTGTGAAATATGATGAGAGACTTTCTAAATTAGAGAAGAAAGAAGATCAAAAGGAAAAGAAAATGAAAGAAATTGAGTATAGACTGGGGGAGGTTGAACTTGAAGCCGGTGGGATAGTCAGCTGGGAAATGGATAAAGCTGAATTTTATCTAAGATTTCAAAATGTGCAAGAAAAGAAAGGAGAAAACCTGGCAGATGTGATGATTGGATTGCTGGCTGAAGCTCTAGAAATCCCCAGAGAAGTTGTTGGAGGGGGTTGACGAGATTTATCGAGTTTACACCAAATACTCTATACGCAATAAACTGTCAAGACAGGTACACATAAGATTTACTAAAAAATTGATCAGGACGCAAATCTTACAAGCAGCAAGGGATAAAACCTTGAAATATAAAGAAAAAGAAGTTGTGGTCTTGAGACAGATACCAAGGAAAATCAGAGAGTTGAGAAAAGAATATCAATTCTTGACCAAAATCTTGATTCAAAAAGAAATTAACTTTAGATGGCTGACCCCAGAAGGACTGGATGTTACATGGCAATTTCAAAGATATAGATTGAATACAATTGACAAAGCAAGAGCATTTTATGATCATTTTTTTCAAGGAAAAGACACGGAAATCCAAGTTGAACCCCAATCAGCAGTCCCATTAAAACTTACTGAGGAAGAATTGATATTCCTTGAATCGACTGAAGGAGCCATTGGTGGAAGCACTGAACCAAGAGAACAATGTGAGATAAGATCGACTAGAGCAATAAAACCTATATATAAAGTATGAAGATGGAAGAGAGGAAATTAATCTCAATAAATATAAACAGACTCAATTCGGCCACCAAAAGACAGACAGTATTTCACAAATTAGAGAAATTAGAAGCTGATATGTCTACAAGTAGTACATGTTAAAAAACAGCATGAATACCTATTGATACAACCAAAATTGGGGAAGATTTTTTCATCAATAGCCCAAAACAAAAAAAGAGTAATATATATTAAAAAAACAATTTTGGCGGAATGTAAATAGTCAGATTTAGACGGAAGAATTTTAATGGTGGAAATACTTGATAATAACACAAAAATTCTTTTAATAGCAATTTATGCTCCCAATGAAAACCAAAGTGACTTTTATAGAAGACTACACAATAAAGTAACTGAAATGGATTATGATAACATATGCAAGATGGGAGATTTTAATGGAATTGTGGAGGAAAATTGGGACTACAAAACGAATAAAGTAACAAAGCACAGTAGGAAAATATTGCCAAAGTCCTTTTTTAAGATGATGGAGGAAATGAATATGAAAGATATATGGAGAGAAAGAAATAAAGAAAAGGAACAATATATATTTTATTCAGACAGACATTTATCACGGTCCAGGTTAGACATGATATGGTCAACAATGGAATTGTTGGGCGGATCATAACCATGAAATTTATGGGCGGATCATAACCTGGTGATGATAACTTGGAAAGGACAAAAAAGAAGAGCTAGATGGACTTCAAATAAAACTAATATTAATAATAATATTAAAAGAGCAAGAGTTTGTGCAGAAGATGGTTGTTAAGTGAATCTGGCTTCTCCATTGACTTTGCCTGACAGAAGATCACATACAAGATCACATGCCCCAGGATACTGCAACTATCATATGAGCCAGTTGCCAAGCATCCAGATTTTGATCACATAAACATGGGGAATGCTACAATAGCATGAAAAACAATCATGTCACTTTTTTCAGTGTTATTGTAACTTCAAACAGTCACTAAAACATGGTTGCACATCAAAGATTCCAGCGGTGGGTTTCACATTTTGTTACTACTGGTTCGCAGCACACGCGCAGGCTCGCTTTGCGCGTGTGCCCGCTTTGCGTGTGCATCTACCTTCCACACATGTGCTTGACCTTCCACGCATGTGCTTTGCTCGCACACCCGCCTTCTGCACATGCACCCGGCCTCAAAAACGTGCCTAAATAGGACGGCATAGAGCCGGGCAGGTGGGCGGGCCCACCTGCGATTTCCGCTACCGATACCACCCTACTCCCGAAGGACTCAGGGCGGTAAACAGCCAAACAGTAAAAATACATAGATACAAAATTTAAAAACAAAGTAACATCGAATTAAACAATTTGGCCCAGATTCACCCAAACCGGTTCAAACCGGCTGAATACCACCTCTGAAAGACTCCCTGCATTGCTCTTTTTCTACTAAAGACTAGTCAGACCATAATAGTAAAAGTTAATTAATTTGATCCTCCTACCAAGGAGAAATTCGAACAATGTGTGTGGTCTACCAAATCAGACAAATAACACAAGAGTTCATTCTATCTCTCTCCTCCCTTTCAAATTTTGAAGTTTGAATTTTAGAAATCTTGTTTGACAGAGGGATTTGTAATCCTCTGAAGAACATTCTGAGCATGCTAATGTCACAATGAGCCAATAAAATCTGGATTAATTTAATCTTGATTGTAAAGACACACAGTTAAACAGAAATTAAAATAAGCCAAAAATTAGAAACCGCAAGCTCGTTCTTAAAGAGCTTCCTTTGCAATTTGAAGCTCTGAGTTCTTATATTCCAATATATACTTCCTTGCTTTTGACAGAATTAAAATTTTTAAAAACATCATTTCCTCAAAAGCTAAATAAAAGACAGGGGCATGTACAAGAGACTTCACAATATTGAGGAAGAACTTCATCCGCTATTTATGTAGGAAATGAACTGACCATACTGGTAAACAGGAAATAAATCATTGGTTTATTTTATTGGTGGTTTCTTTTTCTTTTGTAGAAGCTGCTGCGGTATTAAACGCATTACTGCTATTAACCCTTAACTTCTTAAGGCACCCTTCATAACCTGTAGCGGACTACATCTTCAGGAATATTATATTATTGTAAATAGGCAGGCTCAAGGCACCTGTGCAAATTCAGATACTTTATTTAATCAACAAAGCAAGACTACCACTAGGGAAATAGCAACAGCCAGGTATTCTTTCCTCAAATGAACTTTTATTAAATCCTTGACGTTTTAGAACTTCTATTTAAATTCCCAACACATGCAGTTTAGAAAAGGGTCATAGCGAGGAAATGTGAGCACAGGTAATGTGCAGATAACTGTGAAAGCTAACAAGAGGTATCTATTATTTTCAACACCTCATTGTGTAAGGCAAAGAAATTCCCAGATGTATCCAATGCCAGCTCAGACAAAGAAAAGGTGTGAATTGCAACAGCAAACAATTACAACTACCATTGTTGCTAACACTATTTAGCGATTTGTATTTGTTATCTAGGTAACAAGTGATTTTTCCATCATAGTGGATCTCTCCTTTCTAATAAAGGAACGAATGCATCATCACCTACTATTAAAAATGTGTTGCAATAAATTGGGCTATGCAGACTGCATCTTCAAAATTGGCCTATACAGGTAGTCCTCGACTTACAACAGTGACCATTTAGTGACCATTCAACAGCACTGAAAAAAATGACTTATGACTATTTTTTATATTTATAATTGTTGTAGCATCCTCATAGTCAGGTGTTCGAACTTCGAAGTTACAACGGCACTGAAAAAAATGAAAGGAGTGACTTATGACCTTTTTTCACACTTACAACCATTGCAGCATTCTCATGGTCACCTGATCTAAATTCAGAACTTGGCAACTGACTCATATTTGTGACTGTTGCAGTGTCCCAGGGCCATGTGACCACATTTTGCAACCTTCTGACAAGCAAAGTCAGTTCACTTAAATTATTATTATTACTAATTTAACATCTGCAGTAATTCCCTTACCAACTGTGGCAAGAAAAATGTCGTAAAATATGGCAAAACTCTCTTAACAAATGTCTCACTTTAACAGAAATGTTGAGCTCAGTTGTGGTCGTAAGTTGAGGACTACCTGTATTAGGGTTAGAAAGGAAATGAGAAGGAAAGAAGCAGGACAAGTTCATTAAATCATGATGTATATGTATGTGTGTGTGTGTGTGTATGTGTTGATATGTTAAGCAATGCAATTTTGATTGAAGGAAATTAATGGAGTAAGATATAAAAAATACAATAATTCAGTATAAATAGTTCTCCAATACCCAGATGAGGGACGTGGTGGCTCAGTGGCTAAGACACTGAGTTTGTCGATCAAAAGGTCGGCAGTTCAGCGGTTCGAATCCCTAGTGCCACATAAAGGGGTGAGCTCCCATTACTTGTCCCAGCTTCTGCCAACCTAGCAGTTCGAAAGCACATAAAAATGCAAGTGGAAAAATAGGGACCACCTTTGGTGGGAAGGGAACAGCGTTCCGTGCGCTTTTCAGCGTTTAGTTATGCGGGCCACACGACCATGGAGACGTCTTCGGTCAGCGCTGGCTCTTTGGCTTTGAAACGGAGATGAGCACCGCCCCCTAGAGTCGGGAATGACTAGCACATATGTGCGAGGGGAATCTTTACCTTTACTTAATATCCAGATCTCTCTTTCGACAAAGATTGGCTTTATTCTCATCATTTCCTTTTAAACTTTGGACCAGAAATCTCATTTACTGAAGGTGAACTCCAACCTTCCAGTTTCTTAATGTTTGTCTTTACTGTCTCCATGAAGAATATCTTACTATAGCACAACAAAGTCTGGTTGTATTTTTTTGCCAGGAAAATACTATTATAACATGATGAAGAAAGAGTTATCACCACCATAAAAATTACTTAAACTTACACCAGAATGTGAACTGGGTTCATTCTCCTTAAACAGAGCGTATCATGGTTTAGATCCTAACGTTACATTTATAGAAGATGACATTTACCAAAATATTTTTTTTCAAGCCAGGTGCTGAAAATAGTGTAACTTTAGCTTTTTAAAAATACAATAATTATAATTCCTGAATTGAAAGCAAAGTCTAAATGCACAGCTAAAAGGACATGAAAGTGCTTTCCAAAAGGATGTAGGTTGGGCTATAAATTAAAATATTTTTAAAATACTTGCCACGGATAATCTATGAGGAAACACTTGCATAATTCTAGTAGAAATTCTCCCATATTTTAATAGTATTTGTGTGAAATAAACCCTCTCTTTTTGGGCCAGAACCAGGTGTGAAATCCAGCAGGTTCTAACAGGTTCTGGAAAAACGGTAGCAGAAATTTTGAGTAGTTTGAAGAACCCGCAAATACCATCTCTGGCTGGCCCCAGAGTGGGGTGGGAATGGAGATTTTGCAACATCCTTCCCCTGCCACACCCACCAAGCCATGCCCACAGAACCGGTAGGGAAAAATTTTGGATTTCACCCCTGGCCAGAACACATATAAGAGAGAAAACACAAATTGTGGAGGTATGTTACTGAAGTAAATGTTAATGAGTAAAAAAGGAAGAATGAAATGTTAGTCTTCTCTTAAGATATGATAGATGTTGTATCTATTCTCAGTGGCTCTGCCTCTACAGACATAATTACCTATTAACCTGCTACTATTTATACCACTACTTACACTGCAAACTTTATCAGGAACTGAGCTAGATTTATTACACCCTTGCTAATCCAATTGACTCAATCTAGTTCAGAAGAAAAAAAAATCTAATTTTTGTTGTCTGATGAAAACAAACAGAATCAACAAGTTGCATTATTTGCAATGGCTGCAAGGAAGATACTAAAGGACACCCTCACAATTAGTATTAATATTAGAGGGGATGTATTGAACTGACGTGATCGCTATAATTTTATATGTATTTTTATATGTATACGTACCTATGATTGGAAATAGTAGTAGTAGTTGTGTTAACCTAAATCATGGTTTATTCAGTCAGCCACATTTTTGAAGGGTTTGCACAACACAGTGAATTGTAAACTAATGAGCTGAGCTGGATTTGGACGCTATGATGCGTTTGACTGGTTTATAATTGAGTACATAGTATTGTATAAACACAGTCTTATTTGGATAAGAAAAGCAGGATTTTTTTCAGAGTGATACTAAAGCTGACACCATTATTAACCAAAATTACTCACGCGCTTTGTGCGCGCCACGCTATTTATAATGGAATTATGGTCAATAGGTGGTCAACTTGTATCTGAAAGCAATGCAATCCATTTGTAGATGAGAGCTAGTATGATTTACAATAATGATTATTCGTGCAAAATAAAGGAAAAGATCCTGGCCTTGCTTTCAACAGCGTTATTTTCTACACATAAATGGTTTTTTTTTTAAAAAAATACAGAAGACCTGCATCATTTATCTGAAATAGTGCAAATCAGACAAAAAGCATAACTGCCAGTCAAGCCATAATAATATTTTGTCTATTCAATAAACCCTGCCACCGTCTTTCTTAAATCATGGCGGCCACAGCTAAGGGGCAGCACAGAGCGGATCCTGGCTAATTTCGAAAACCTAAATAGGATTGGACCGAGTGGGTTCCCAGATAAGATGAAGACACGGCAGCCTGGGAAATTATTATTAATAATTGTTATTATTATTAATAATAATTATAATGCAAGGACAATGACGGCGTGAGATCGTCACATATCGCGGTCAAGTTACACCTAGGTGTGGTAGGAGAGCCGTGTTAGCGCAACTGGAGAAGGACTTTACCGGATCCTTCCCGATTGCTGTTGTTTCTTCTGTGTTTGGGATCTCTCGGACGCCCGTCGGATTTCTCAGGATGTCGCCGTTACTACCCTGTAAGCGCCCACCAGAGACTCTTTCTCTTTCTAAAGGCGAAGTATTAAACACCCCGGAAAGGAGGGTTGGGGGGGGGATCAAAACTTCTTTCCTAAACCCGCCAGCTGAATCCCAGCCGCCCGGTTGAGTCCCTTGGTTGAGTCGGGCGGCCGGCTGCAAAAACCGAATCAATTTCTCCCTGCCCTGCAACGAATGAAACCGCACGAAGTGGAAACTCACCCGAACTTAAGCCGACTTCAGTCGGGAGGCAAGACAAGGCGCTTAAAAAAGCAGAACAGGCGGGGAACAAATAGGACGTCTCCCCGCGCTATCTGTTGCGCGCTGCTAACTCAGACCTGAAATAAGGGGAATGGGGGACGACGACACAGACCTTACATAGCTCCAGGCAGCCGCTCGGAAAAAAAGCCAAAGGCGCTTTGCAGGAGCTAAGAGAAATCCGCTTCTCCCCGAACCCGTAGCGTAGAAGTGCAGCCCCGGAGTTCCCAAGCAAATCACTGCCGCCTCTCCTCCCTCTCTTCCCCCGCTCGCAGCCGGCGCAAAACGCGCCGCTTGCCTATCTTGCACGCGCGAAGCGGCCACTCCCCAGGGCGGCGGTGGGCGAGGCTCCGCCGGGTAGAACTGGCTCGTCGAAAGGCTAGGTAGGGAGCGAGCGAAGGCTCCGTCCCGTCGTAGTGTGGGAAAAGCAGACAGGCCCCTTTTCGTCTACCCGCGCAGGCCCTTATTGATTCGCTTTACGGCGGGAGGAGCCGGGCTGCAGCTATGGCTATAACCGTCTGTGGAGATTCTCAGTCATCCAGGTCGTGGTTGTCCCAAAGGTGCTTTTTTCAGGAGGCAACTGGACTTTCTTGGGTTTTTTTTTTTAAGACATTTTGTTATAGAATGGATCTAGCCCAATAACTCAAAGTACAAGTTATTATAAGTTTCAGATATCTTTTATTTCTTGCCTGGCTTGTCCCAGGCCTATCAGGTTAACATTTACTAACATCAAACCTTTCTATTACAGGTACGTTCCTGGGTCTGGCTAATCTCCATGTGGACCCTGTGGGAGGAGCTTAAGGTAAGGTGTGGTCAAGGGGATGATGGGATGTGTGGTGGATTAACCCTTGCATGGCCCAAGGCTTGAGATTATGGTGAAGTTAAACATTTACCCTGACACATTTCGCTTCTCATCCAAGAAGCTTCTTCAGCTCTGACAGGACTGTGGGGAATGGAAGGATTTATATTCCTTGCAGACAGCTGGTCATTTCCATCCTTATAGAGGGTCATTGAAGCACTTGGAGGTTTATCTGTGTCCTCAGGGTCAGCTGAGTAGTGCAAATGGTTCCTGTAGTCTGCAGTTTTTCCTCTGGAAATCCATTCCTACTCCCACACCATTCAAAGGGTGTTCATCCCAAATTGTATAGCTAACAGTCTGTAGAGATTTTCTCAGTCATCCAGGTCATGGTTGTCCCAAAGGTGCTTTTTCAAAAGGCAACTGGACTTTGTTTTTTGTTTTCCCCTTGAAGACGTTTCATTTCTCATCCAAGAAGTTTCTTCAGCTATAATTGGGTTATCCGGCTTTATTGAACCATATAGTTTATTTAACTATAACAACCATATAACTCAGGAGTGAAATGCTCCCGGTTTGGACCAGCTCGGGCGATTAGGTAGCGATGGCGGCGGGCAGTTCGGAGAACCAGTAGCAAAAATCCCTCCCCCCCCCAGCTTCCAGCTTGCTTACCTTAGCTGCTGGTCATAACACCTACCTTACTTTGCTTGCTGTAATCCCTGCAATCATTGCATCAGCAAGCAAGTGAATCTCCCTGCCTGCAATCAAGCTCATCGGTGAGCAGCTCTATCTGCCTGCCTGCCTGCCTGCCTTGTCCCTTCAATTGGGTAAGTTTTTTTCTCCTTTGGGAGCTTTAAAAAAATAGTTAATTGGGGATTTTTTAGTTCTTTTTTTAGACCTAGCCATTTAAAGTTTAGGAAGTTTTAAATTTAGCTGCTTTTATATAAAAATAAAAATAAAATAAAATAATATTTGTGCAGGTTTCTGAGATTTTGTGTGTTTCTGTAGTGTTTCACTCTAACTACACAAAGACACAAAATCTCACAAAGCTGTATGTGGAATTTTTGTGTGTGTAAAGTGTGAAAGTTGGTTTTTTGGTTTTTTTGTGGCTGTGTGAGGTTCCTGCTTGTTGCAGGGGCCATTTTGAGTCTAGCACAGCTGCTTTTACATTGTGGGTGAGCCAGTTGTGTTGTGTTGTGTTGTGTGTGTGTAAAGTGTGAAAGTTGGTTTTTTGGGCTTTTTGTGGCTGTGTGAGGTTCCTGCTTGTTGCAGGGGCCATTTTGAATCTAGCACAGCTGCTTTTACATTGTGGGTGAGCCAGTTGTGTTGTGTTGTGTTGTGTGTGTGTAAAGTGTGAAAGTTGGTTTTTTGGGCTTTTTGGGGCTGTGTGAGGTTCCTGCTTGTTGCAGGGGCCATTTTGGGTCTAGCACAGCTGCTTTTACATTGTGGATGAGCCAGTTGTGTTGTGTTGTGTTTTGTAGGTTAAAAAAGGGCAACAAAGTGACATCGACTTGGCCACGCCCACCTGACCAACAAGCCACGCCTACCCATTAACTGACCACCAAGCCCCACCCACTAATTAAGCCACGTCCACAGAACCGGTAGCAAAAAATTTTAGATTTCACCCCTGATATAACTGATGATATGGCTATAACCAGGAGTTCCAATAGAAGTGAGTCTCATAGCTCAGGGTTGAACTGTGGAGTCCTTGGTGCTTTGCTTGCAGAAGTCTCGTGACCCAACTGGGTAACATCAGGGCCTAGCTGGGATTATGAAACATCTGCAAACAAAGCACCCAATTCCCAGAGCACCAAGGACTCACAATATAACCAGGAGTTGCTGCTTGATATGAAGCCCGCTTGCTTAGTAGTAGCCCTGTGCCGCTGGGTCCAGCTGCAGTCATCCGTGGATCTGCCTCAGGATCTTGGTGTGCTCTCTAACCCGCCATCTTCCCTACAGAAATCCCAGACCACCTGAAGTGCCCCTCCTGGCTCCTTCCCATGGGCCTGCTTGTCAGCAGGGGGCAACCCAAACTAAACCAGACCAAACCTGGTTACTCCTTGGAGGAGAGACCATTAGGAAGGCGAAATAAACGCAGCCCAGCCAAAAACAGTGGTAAACCCACTCTGCTAGAGAGAAGTTTCTTGAAGGTGGGCTCCAGCATGTGTTCAAAAGCTCTGAAAGCCAGATCTGGCCCTAGCTTCTGCCTCAGTTTACCTTCCCAATAAGCAACTGAGTCGGAAGATCATTTAAAAGCAGTTTATTAGGGTACCCTGATAAAGTGGGATCTCTCAATGAAAAAGGAGAAAAAGAACCTCAAGCCACATGTTTCATTCTTTTTTATAGTTAACATCACAAAGAAAATACGAGAGGAAAGTTGGAGGGAATAAAAGTAACCTCCCCTTTGCATAAAAAATTACTTATATGTAATGAAACAAGCTATTTATTTGCATATTCATTAAAATGAGGTCTGACGTCAGAAGGGACATAAATTGTAAAGAAAAAGTTTACAACAGAGATAAACCAGACCCCAATTTGTACCAACAAACTTTTTCTTACTTGGAGCTCCAGCCTGTTTATCAGCTTTAGAATGTTAAAAGCGAATAAACCTGAATATTTTAAAAGAGAGAAAATAAATAAAATTAAAATGCAAAGTAACTATGTTAATTAGCAAGTTACAAAATCCATGTCATGTGCCCCTCAGCTCAGAAGACTAAACCTCTGGTCCCAGTGACTAACCCAGATTAGATCCTGCAACATTATCCTGGGACACATATGTTCGCCTTCATCAGTGGTAAATCCCTCCATTATTCCTGCCCAGACAAATACACAGATCTGCTTATATAGACTATAACAGCAGAGCTGGCTTCAAGGGAGACCATGCATTTATTGGTTCTGAGTTGTTGGAAACAACAACAACAAAGAGCAGGAACGACTTGGGAATTATAAATAAATAGGAATAAATAGACCCAGAATTCCAAATGGTTACATTTTGGGAGGCCAGGGTGAGCGGTTTATTTATTTTGACTGGTTGTTTATTATATCTTCTTTTCCTGTCAGGAATGAGGGAGAGGTTTATGGCTTTTCACCTCACATGGAAATATAATTGTTTGGTTTGGTTATTCATTGCTCAGACTGAGATGGTAGGAGGATGGGCCTTCCTTCTGTGCTCCAGCTTAGAGGAGAAAATGTGTTGGGCCACCTATGGGCTTCCCTCATTCCCAATCTTGTAAATAAGAAAGGGTCCCACCTAAATCCCCCTATGTTTATCCACCACATTATTTCTTTTGATTTTTTTTTAAAAAGGTATTTGCACAGTTAGTTACCAAGAGGAAATCTCACTGAACTGTTGACCAAAACTGATATATACTCTGAGTCAAACGTCTCTGGGGCATGCCATCTTTATGTAATTTTGGAATTCATGTAAAACAGAGATAGGAGAATGGAACAGTTATGAAATAGAACAGACCCAGACACGATGATGTCCTCTACCGTCACTTGGTTTCATCGGTACACTCCTCCTAAATGCTGCAGGGCCACACCCTTACCCATGGCAAGAATATGCTTTTCTCAGCTTGTAGCCACCTCTTCTTCCTTCACCTCAGTGCAAAGTTTCCTCTGTGTTGACTTTATGCAGCTGGAAGATCCCAAACAGTCCCATACTACAATATAGAAATGGCAGACTCTTCAGTTGTTAAAACAGCACCATCCTTAGTCATCCAGGTCATGGTTGTCCCAAAGGTGCTTTTTCAGGAGGCAACTGGACTTTCTTGTTTTTTCTTTGAAGACATTTTGCTTCTCATCCAAGAAGCTTCTTCAGCTCTGACAGGACAGTGAGGAATGGAAGGATTTATATTTCTTGCAGACAGCTGGTCATTTGCACCCTTTTTTATGGTCATTGAAGCACTTGGATATTTATCTGTGTCCTCAGGGTCACCTGAGTAGTGCTAATGGTTCTTATAGTCTGCAATTTTTTTCTGGAAATCCATTCATACTCCCACACCATTCAAAGGGTGTAATCCCAAATTGCATAGCTAAAAGTCTCCACCATCCAGTCAGAGCTGAAGAAGTTTCTTGCATGGGAAGTGAAACATCTTCAAAGAAAAAAAAAACAAGAAAGTCCAGTTGCCTGCTGAAAAAGCACCTTTGGGACATCACGTGTCTACGGTAGTTCCTTGCACAAGGGATCCCCACAGAACGAAAACTTCAAGGCACTGGAGGGAAGCACTTAGGTTTAGTGGTATAAATATAGGTAGTCCTCAACTTACGACCACAATTGAGCCCAAAATTTCTGTTCTTAAGCATTTGGGGCAATTTTAATTGCACCATGACCAGGTTGATGATCTTTACTATGGTGAATGGTCCCATAAACTTTGGCCCCAGTTTCTTGCTGGGGAGTTTTAACCTCAAGTATTTTGTGGAGGGGTAGACCTTCTCCCCCAGCTGGAATGGCCGTTGTGGGGCTTGGTGTTTGTCTCCCTGTTTCTTGTAGATTTGTGCCGCTTTAACTAGCACTTTCTTGACATTCTCCCAGGTTGCTTTCAGCGTTGACATCCAGTCTGTCAAGCTATACAAAGAGGAAACATGCCAGCAGTTTGGAGAGTGGTGTCAAGCTGGCCATGCCCACCCAGTCAGCTATGCCCAGTGAGTGGTGTCAAGCTGGCCATGCCCACCCAGTTGGCCCCCCGAGGTCAACCACAGCCCTGATGTGGCCCTCAATGAAATTGAGTTTGACACCCCTGCTATATATTATGAAAACATGGCCCAAATAGATAGTTTTTTTTTTTTTTAATATAATTTTTATTAATTTTTTTTTTTATACACAAATAAAATATAATAACAATTCTGTTTAACATCGGATTCGCAGTGTCTATAAAACGCAAGCCTTTGCGGATGACGTGGCGTTAATATTAGAAGACCCATTAATATCTGGACAAAAAGTACTAGAGGAATTGGGCAAATACGGGGAGGTGGCAGGCTTTAAATTGAACAAATCTAAAACCAAAATACTTACTAAGAATGTAACTGAGATGCAGAAGAAAGAGATAGAAGAAACCTTGGGCTTACAAGTTGTCCCAAAAATAAAATACTTAGGAATTTGGCTAACCAAAAGGTGCTCATCTCTAAAAGAAGACAATTATACTCCATTAATTAATAAATTAAAACAAGATCTGGACAGATGGAAAAAGATCAAATTATCACTTATTGGCAAAATTGCGGCAATTAAGATGAGCATCCTCCCCAAGATCTTATTTTTATATCAAAATTTACCAGTAATTTTAAAGAAAAATTTTTTCTCAGAATTAAATAAGACCGTTAGGGAATTTGTTTGGGAGGGAAAAAAATCAAGGATCTCACTTAAAATTTTACAAGAAAAAAGGAATGTGGGAGGATTTGGACTTCCAAATTGGGAAATGTATTATAGAGCAGCAAAGCTGATATGGATAAAGGATTGGATCACCCTGGAGAATAAGAGAACCTTAGTGCTAGAAGGACATGACCTACAGAAAGGGTGGCATGCTTATCTATGGGACAAAGACAATAAAAAGAAAACCTATTTCCACAGGCATAAAATTAGAGACTCCCTAATACAAACGTGGGTGGGAATCAGGCAGAGATACTATTCAAAAGTCCCAAACTGGCTTTCCACGGCAGAGGCAATGATTTACCCCAACAGGTGGGGAATGGAGAAATTGTGCAGATACAAAGACATTGTCGATGGAGGGGGAAATATTAAATCTAATGAAGCCCTGAGAGACCAAGGTATAACTTTAGATTGGTGGACTTATCTGCAAATAAAATCAAGATACCAGAAAGATAAAGAAGAGTATGGCCTAGAATTAGGATATAATGGATTAGACAAAATTTTGATGGGACCAGGGAAAAAAGCGTTGGCCAAGCTGTATAACTATTTGTTAGAGGAAGACAGAGATGAGGATATAATTAGAAATCAATTGAGAGCATGGGAGAGAAATATTGGACACAGTTTGAATTTTAATGAATGGGAAGAAGCCTGGAATAAAAATTATAAATTAACTAGAGCAGCCACATATAAGGAAAATCACTACAAAATGCTTCATAGGTGGCATTTGGCACCTGCAAGATTAGCAAAGATGTTCCCCAATGCGCAGCCAAACTGTTGGAAATGTGGCCATGGCCATGGCACCTTCTTTCATACGTGGTGGACATGCCCCGAAGCAAAAAGGTTTTGGAGCAAAATTTGGAGATGGTTGAAAGACATACTTAAAGAAGACATTGATCTGAACCCAGAAATATTTCTCCTGGGAATGGTAAAGAAAGGATACGTAAAGGAAAAGGTCCACCTCCTAATACACATAACTACAGCTGCCAGACTAGCATATGCTCAATACTGGAAAAAGAAAGACCTACCACCAGATGACCTTATAATTAATAAAATATTAGAGTGTGCAGAGATAAGTAAATTAACTCATGAGATAAATGACGATGAAAATTCTGATTATGATACTGTGTGGGGAAGATGGTACGAATGGATAAATGGTAGAATTAAGGAAGAAACAAAAGGTGCAGAAATTAATTAGAAATGTATAGTATAACTGACACCAGACACTTATTCATGTATTTATGTATAAACACTGCGAAACCAAATAGATAGTTTATGGCTCAGTGTATTATATTGCAGGAAATCCTTGATTTATAATGGCAATTGGGACTGGATTTTCCACCATTAAGCAATGCAATTGTAAAACAAGATAACATCATTTAGCAACGGCAACCCCTGCAATCCCAGTTGCTGTCATCACCAAATCAGTAGGTTGATGCACCTTCTGCCAGCTTTCAACATTCAACTCAGTGGGGAAGCCAGCAGAAAGTTACAACTCCCAGATTCTAGGAAAACTGTCCTGAAGACCGATCCAGACTGGATCCTACAACATTATCCTGGGACACATATATTTACCTTCATTTGTCTTAGTTTTTATTCAATACATCATAGTTAATCCTATCATCACATATCCTAGTATCTTAATCTAATTCTACTATCATGAAGACCAATGTCTAGGGTGCATCTGTGAGGGAACCACTCAGACGCATTCAGAGATATTTATTGTATAGAAAAAACATGTTGTAAATCCTGAAATGCAATTCCATGCATACTTAAGTTGGGACTACCGGTAAGTTCCACAAACAAGGTCAGTCCTTTTGTCTGAATAAACATTGATCCTCTAAACTTATGTGACAGAAATTGGAGATTTACTTCACTTGATTGTTTGGCCTAGGTGAGGGAATGCCCTTCTCTTTCCAGCTTGTACCTTAAACAGGACAAATCCTAGTTTTCTGACCCTGAGTTTCTCCTCAAGGAAAGCTAAACATTATCTTCAAACACTGCATTTTTAAACCATTAAACATTATCTTAGTACTGTAAGTACTAAGGTAGTACTGTATCTGAAACTACAAATAAAGATAAAGTAGCAGCCAGTTCAAAAAACTTTCCAGTTTCTATGGTCTCCTAAAAGTCGAATGAGTAGGCCTTCACACAGTTTATACTGATCTTCTTGGATCCTCCTAGATCAATTACTGGAACAACTTTCTCAGAGCTAGAGCAAGCCTAAGCTTAAATAGCTGCAGAAGAGGCTTTTTCACAACAAGTAGAAGTTGAACTGTGGAACTTTTCCTGACTGCCACCTAGCTTAGGGGGTGGAGGAGTGAAAATTTATGATGCTTTATAAGCCATGATCGAAAGTTTAGCATACTAAGTGAGCTCAAGCCACTCTACAATCATGACATACTAAACAAACATAGTTGAGACCTGGATGGAATATTAATTAAGTTGTGTAAATGCTGGGTATGTTTTTTAACCTAGCTAGAGTAACAATCACAGTTTCCTTGCCTTTTGATAAGATAGTCCAGCATTAAAAGAAGGATACAAAAATTGGAAATGAATAATTAGGTCTTAAGAGTGTCAAGAGGAAGGAGGGAGAAAGAGAGAGGGAGAGGGAGGGCGGAGGGAAAGAAAGGGGGGAGGGAGGGAAAGAGGCAGGCAGGGAAAGAGAGAGAGAAAGAGGGAGAAACAGGCAGGAAAAGAGAAAGAGAGTAGGAAAGGGGGGAGGGAAAGAGAGAAACGAGGGTGGGAAAGAAAGAGAAACGGAGGGAGAGAGAGGGAGGGAAAGAGAGAGGGGGAAAGAAAAAGAGAGAGAGACAGAGAGAAAGAGAGAGACCAGTTCAGTCTCTTTGTAATTTGGTGATACCAAAATGTCAATCTGTAATGGATTTATTTCAGTTTCCCCATGTTCATGCTTCTTACCTTCTGTGCTCCCATGTTGTAATTCTGTCTTTGCAGCTTCAGATTTTCTGTTCTTACATGGCCATATCACCCGCTGGACCTCAGAAAGGTTCCATTCTAGGCACATCACAAACACAATACCATTTACCTTATTGATTTATTAATCAAAACTGCATTCCGTTCTGAAAGAGCCTCTGCCTTCCCTCAGCCTGTTGAGTACCATCTCATTTGAAGGGGGCATTTTTAGCACTGCACTAAGAGTTGTTCTTAGTTTTCTTGATAAAATTGCACGAGTGGTTTACCATTGCCTTGTCCGTGCAGTATGAATTGATGCCTTTGTTGTTGTTACTGAAGTGATCATCTGGCATCTTCCTATATCGCTACTGCCCAATATAGGGGCCTGCTTACTTTACCTGGGCAACTGGGGTGATCCTACTTGCTCTATCACATTCTTGATATACATTTTTGGTGTGAAATTCACTCCCCCTTTCCCATTCACGATGATACAGAATACAGGTAGTCCTTGAGTTATGACTACAACTGAGCCCAACATTTATATTGCTAAGCAAGACATTTGTTAAGTGCGTTTTGCTCCATTTTACGACTTTACTTGCCACAGTTGTTAAGTGAATCACTGCAGCTGAAGATGGTTGGCAAGTGAATCTGGCTTCCCCATTGACTTGCTTGTCAGAAGGTCGCAAAAGGGAATCACATGACCCCGGAATACTGCAACCGTCATAAAGATGAACCAGTTGCCAAGCATCTGAATTTTGATTGTGTGACCATGGGGATGCTGCAATGGTTGTAAGTGTGAAAAACGGTCATAAGTCACTTGTTTTCATTTAATGACTTGTTTGAACAGTCATTAAATGAACAGTTATAAGTCAAGGACTACCTGTAATCCCATCTGCAATTATATTGGGCGGAACAGAAATACGTATAAATAGAGAATCTCTTCAGCTTTAAAGGGCACATCTGAAACCACCTCAATTTTACTTTCTTAGTCTGCGTTTCTGAGGAAAATATTTTTAATGGGATTTGTACCCAGCTGGGCTGTTTTATGAGCAACTGAGTGCACTGAATTTCTGATATATAAATAGCTCCAGGTTTCTGTGCTGTAATCACCACATGCAAAAATTCCACATTAAGCTCAAAATAATCGCTTGCACCAAAAAAAACAAATTAAAAGAAGAAAATCATTAAAGCAGACAACTCATAAGGAAGATCATTGTGATTCAGAACTGTATGTTTATAATAAAATATAGCAGTTTAGGCAATATTAGGCCACTTTGCCTCTGAGAATGCTAGCCACAGTTTTCTAGGGCAGGGGTGGGCAACTGTGGCCCTTTTATAACCTGTGGACTTCAACTCCCATAGTTACCCACCCGTGTTCCAGGGAAACGTCAGGAAATCTGTTGTCTAGATCCTGAAGCCAGGATCTAGATAACAGCAGATCCCACCACTGGTCTGAATCTATCATCTCCTATCTTCCTTGTTTCTTTCTACATGCTATTTGCTTTTAACTTCTGGCATCTGCCTGGCCTAGATTCTGCAGTTTAATCTTGGCAGGGTTTTTCAGAAGCAGTTTGCCATTGCCTTCTTCCTAGGGCTGAGAGAAGTGACTGGCCCAAGATCACTCAGCTGGTTTCGTGTCTAACAAGGCAAGACTAGAATTCACTGCCTCCTGTTTTCTCGGTCTGATGTCTTCACCACCACACAAAACTGGCTCTCTGCTTAAGACTGATGAATGGGATAATAAGGCATTTGGCAGTAACAAATAACCCAAGAGAAATACAGAAGTTTGTGTAATGCATGTTGTGTGGGCAAACCACAACTACATCCTCCTTTGCATTTCCTACAACGGATCTATAGAAAGGGAGAATGTTTTATTTAGTTATTTTTCAGTAAGGCGTTTCAAACATCCAACTTTATAGGTGTGCATAACAGAGCAATAACCAAGTAAGTAGAAAGGTACTTGCAGAAGGTAAATAAAATAACAGCAAAAGAACAATAAAAGTAGGCCAAGCAGGTTATATTTAAATAAAAATGAAAACACTATATAAAAAAGCTATTTTTATGCCCCGTCTATTGCCCAGAATTTATCCATGATTATTTTTTTAAAAAATAGAGTGTGATTCATATATATGCAATTTTTACTTTTTTGCAGAGAATGCCATATACCGTATTTTTTGGACTATAAGAGTATAAGACGCACCAAGATTTCGAAGAGGAAAACAAGAAAAAAAAGTTTTTGGCCTTCGTGTGTCCAGTTTTTGCCCTCCCCGACCCCCAGAAGCACTCTGCAGGCCTCCCAAACCCTCTGTGCAAAAAACAGGCCCGTTTTTCATGGAAAACGGGTGATGCACCGACATTTCTACCCTCTTTTGGGGGGGAAAGTGTGTCAGTGGTGGGTTGCTACTGGTTCGGTCTGGATCTTGTGAACTGGTAGTAACGGCAGCGGGAGGCTCCACCTACCCGCCTGGACATCATCACAGATGCTATGCGCATGTGCAGAAGTGCGCACGCTCCAATTGCAAATCGGTAGCGAAGGTAAGTGGAATCTATCCCTGAAGTGTGTCTTATACTCCAAAAAGTATGGTAGATAAAAGAAATAATTCTTTTCTCCTTCTTGTTTTGAAGTAGTTGCCTTTTGGAAGTCAACAAATTTTAATCCAATGATTTGTCATCGCCAAGAGAATTCTTGTATTTTCATGATCTTGGTGAGAGTTCTGATGGACTGGTTTTAACCAGACAAGCTAGCTGTTCAAGTTTGGAATAAATTGAGAATTATTGCAAAATTGTAGAAAGGTATATTTTCCCTTCAACTTAATAGTTCCTTTAGGTTCTACTGTGCACTAAACAAGCAGCTTACAATGAATCTTTAACCATATTTACACAGGTATACAGCTGGTCCTCAACTTACGAACAAAATTGAGCCCAAAATTTCTGTTGCTAAGCGAAACATTTGTTAAGTGAATTTTGCCCCATTTTACAACCTTTCTTGCCATAGTTGGTAAGTGAATCACTGCAGTTGTTAAATTAGCAACATGGTTGTAAAATGAATCTGGTTCCCCATTGACTTAGTTTGTCCGAAGGTCACAAAGCCCAGGATATGGCAACCGTCGTAAATAAGAGCCAGTTGCCACTTGTCTGAATTTTTATCACATGACCATGGGGATGCTGCAATGGTCATAAGCATGAAAAAAGGTCTTAAGTCACTTTTCAACTGTAACTTCAAACGGTCACCAAACAAATGGTTGCAAGTCATTTGTATACTTGTGATCCTCTTTTCTTATGTTTCAGAAAATGTTGATCAACTTTTGTTTTATTTTTGCAGTTGAACTGCCTCAAGGACACTACATACACGTAAGGATTCTTATTGGGTGCCCAAAATTCAGTGAAAATCACTGCAGTGAAAATCATTGCAGAGGAAGCCTTGGTAATACAGTGGTCTAAGGCACCCTGTTATTAAGCTGGTTATTAAGACCAGCTGCCTGCAATTACTGCAGGTTCGAATCTCGCCAAGGCTCAAGGTTGACTCAGCCTTCCATCCTTTCTAAGGTAGGTAAATTTAGGACCCAGTTGTGGGGGCAATAAGCTGACTTTGTATAAATATACAAAAGAATGAAGGCTATTGCTTAGCGCTTTGTAAGCCGCCCTGAGTCTCCGGAGAAGGGCGGCATATAAATCAAATTTAAAAAAAAAAAAATCGTCTGCTCCAAAACATAGAAAGAAGAGTGGGTGAGATGATCAAGTAGGGGTAAAGAAAGGAGTGAGAATTACTAATATTAATCATTTAATTATGTAAGAAGATCCCCACACTTTGAAAGCACTACTTAATGTCTGAAGCTAACACACTTTACCAGTAGCCTGAAATATGACTACAGTAGCTTGTCTCAATTCTGTAGACTATATCCGTAGTGGAAATAATACTTATTAGTCATGTGCTTTGATTCTTGGAGCAGGCCGTAGTGAACGTTTGAGTTTGCATTAGGTAATTCTGAAATGTTTATTAGTGAAATTGGAAAAGGAAGATACTATCAGAAAAATATAATTCTTTATCCAATATTGGGGGGCAAATCTTGACATAATTGACATCATTTTTGGTGTTTATTGTTTTGATTGATATATTAGAGATTTTGCTTTGTTTCTTTTTACTTAGGGTGTCTGCCCAGTACAATGTGATTTTGGTGAGTTGGTTTCCACCAGGCTTCTATTCCTTTTTTCCCTGAATTGACTCTATACATTTACTTTACTTTACTTTACTTTTATTTGATTTCTATACCGCCCTACTCCCGAAGGACTCAGGGCGGTGCACAGCCAACAATAAAATACATACATACAAAATTTAAAAAGTCCCTGATCCTGTTGGTCTAAACTTCCTTCTTTTTGGTGATACTGAAAGGCATTATTTTTATTTGCCCTGTAGCATCAAAGGGGGGATTAAATGACATGGGTTTTGTAATTTGTTAACTAACATAGTTACTTTGTATTTTAATTTGATTTATTTTCTCGCTTTTAAAATGATATCAGGTTTGTTAGCTTTTAACATTCCTAAACTGATAAACAAGCTGGAGACTAGCTCCAGATAAGAAAAAGTTTGTTAGTACAAATTGGGGATTTTTTTTGTGAACTCCAAACAACCTTTTCCCTTACAATCACACCCCTTCTGATGTCAGACCTCATTTTAATGAACATCTGTGATATTGTGGGATGCAAATATGTAACATGTTTGACTGCATGTAACTGATTGCCTGTGCAAAGGGAAAGTTACTTTTACCCTGTCCAATCAACTTTCCTCTTGCATTTTCTTTGTTGTTTTAACTATAAAAAGGAATGAAACATGGGGCTCAGGGTTCTCTCTTCCTTTTTCATAGACAGATCCCACTTTATCAGGGTACCCTAATAAACTGCTTTTAAATGATCTTCCAACTCAGCTGCTTATTGAGAAGGTAAACTGAGGCAGAACCTAGGGCCAGATTTGGCTTTCAACATGCTTTGATTACTGCTGGATTTCTAGTACTGTATTGGTATCCTCACTATTTTCAAGTTAGTAGAAGTGTTAGAATCTCAGTGGAAATTCTACAGTGGAATGAAATTCATTTATTGGATTTATATTTTTTCATGATTAAATGATTAAATGATTAAATACTGTGCTAGTACAATAAGCTACTGTGCTAATACAATAAGCTACTAAGCTTGTAAAATTTATTGTCTTGGGAGTAGGCATAGGTTAATGATCTTTTTTCATAATGCATAAAAAAACATTCCAAATAACCTAGATTTGAGTTATGCTACACTTTTCCCCCCTTCATTATGCTATTGTGATCTATTTATTTCCTTTCTCCCTAACTTTAAATACATATAAATCTTTCAGAGCAGTAAATTTATGATGAAACAATGCCTAAGTGGAACAACCAAAGAAAAGAAACATAATTAAAATGCTTTGTGGAATGCGGTCTCTTCGGAATCTGGTTGTCCCCAATCCAGTTAGTGTTTTGTAAGGCTCTGCAGTCCTGGTTGTTTCCTCAGGGTTCAGGCAAGGAAGCTAGGCAAGCTCGTTTGATGATGAGATGTTATGATTGGAATGTTTTGTGTGTCTTGGACATCCTGGCCTTTAACTGTTGAGTTTTTAATCTTTGTATACCATTGATTGTTTATGTGCCGTCATGTCGTTTTGGATTCCTTGTGATGACCGTACAGATAGATCTTCTCCATGATGATCTGTCCTTAACCTGGTCTTTTAGGTCCTGCAATGGTGCTCATAAATATTATAACTGAGGCCATCCACCTCAAGGCTGATAGTTTTCCCTCTTCTCTTTCTTTTCACTTTTTCCTGATTTGGACACTTTTCTAGAGAATTTTATCTTTGCATAATGAGTCCAAAATAGCATAATTTGAGCTTGGTTGTTTGCACCTCAAGTAAGAAATCTGGGTCGATTTGTTAGATAATCCATAATCCAAAATTTCCTTTCTTGGCTGTCCATGGTATTCTTGGGAATCTTCTCCGTCATCGAAGTTCAAAGGCTTAAATTCTTAAATCTGGTTTCTTCCAAGTCCAACTTTTACTTCTGTAGACTGTCATGGGCATATTTTGGCTTGCACGATTCTATCTTTATAGGCATAGATACCTCATGGCATTTCAATATCTTTTCTGAGGCCTTCATAACTTCTTATGTAATATATAACAATAACAGAGTTGGAAGGTACCTTGGAGGTCTGGTAGTCCAACCCCCTGCTCAAGCAGGAGACCCTATTCCATTTCAGACAAATGGCTGTCCAATCTCTTCTTTAAAACCTCTAGTAATGGAGCACCACAACTTCCGAAGACAAGCCATACTGATTAATCGTTCTAACTGTTCCTTGTTCCTACTGTAATTCTATCTTTGCAGCTTCAGATTTACTTTTCCTGTATGGCATCATCAGCAACTAGGCATCTCAAAGGCTTTCATTTAGCAACATTATAAGCACCATTAGAACTCTGAAAGAGCTTCAGCAATTCCCCAGTAGCTTGTTGAATACCATTTGACCTGAGGGGCTCATCAGTCAGCACTATATTGTGAATCATTTTATATTTTCTATCCATGTAGTTTTCTTGGTAAAAATACAGGAGGGCCTTACTATTGCCTTCTCCTGCACAGTTTAAATTGATGCCTTTGCCATTGTCACTAAAGGGATCATCTGCCTCCAGCATCTTCCAATATCGCAGCTGTCCAATATAGGTTCCTGTCGCTCTAGCTGGGTAGCTGGGATGACTTTGACACCTTGAGTGACCCTGCTGGGTATCTGTAGTCTTGATATATACTCCTGACGTTCTTTATTTATTCCTCCCAGGAATGCTTACTCATACACATATGTACAAACTGCCTGTCAGCCTGACCGTCTTAGCTTCCCTTCAAGCTTGCTGCCAGCTGCCATGGAAACAGAGGGGGGAGCAATGAGTATTTGGGAGGGGAAGCGTGCAGGAGATGTAAGAATGGGTTTTCTGAGAAGAGATGGGGAAGATCTGATCTCAGACAAGCCAGCTTGGGTTGTTTATCATCTTCAAGGCCAACTATCTTGGGAAAGCCAGGCAGAAAGGAGGACTGGTGCACCTGGACCAGAGGCATTCCCAAAACATCTTCCTGGCCGACGATTAAACTCTAGTTGCTTGGCTACTGGGCTCTGGAGTTATTTTCAATTTGTCTTTTCACGTGTGTTGGCTTCAGACCTTGCCTGGCTTTTGCTGCAATCAACTCTTTCCTAGTAAAAGTATCTTTTCTCTGAATCTATAGAGTCGAGGGTTTTCTTTCTTGGGGATTGATCGGAGGCAGCCCTGACACTGTCATGATGAGGTAGCAAAGCAAGACCCTTGAAGGAATGAGCAGCCATACCAATTAGATCAGAATAGAGTTCCTTGGGACATTGGAGGTCTTCTAATACAGCTCCCTGCTCAAGCAGGAGACCTTATACCATTTAAAGTGATTTCCAGTCTCTTCTTTAAAACCTCCAGTGATGAAGCACCCACAATGTCTGAAGGCAAGCTCTTCCACTGGTTAATTGTCCTCACTGTAGGAAGGAAGGGAAGGAGGAGAGAGGGAGAGGGAGAGGGGGAGAGAGAGAGAGAGAGAGAGAAAAAGAGATGCTTAGTATATAGTACTGTTAAACCTTTATATTGGAAGTAGTTTCTCTTTAATAAATCAATAACTTTTTAAATGTTGATGTGTGAATCTTAAATTTTATTTTGATAATGATTTCGATTCCCCTGAATCTAAACCTTAGTGAGTCAGAATATCACATAAGGAAGCTTTCCCATGATTAAATGTCCTCAATGCTTCCTAAACCCAAAGTTTAATACATTGAATTAATGTTTACATCGGGTCAAATTGTTCTTTTCTTCGTTCTAAAAGATGCAAAATATACTCCCTGTCTAGGAAGAATGGATTGCTTGAATAGTTCACGGAGTTGCAATAGTGGAGATTTGTTGGTAGCTGATTTGCTCATTTTGCAATCTTTTTTTTTTTTTTAATCTGCTCCAAAATACTTCCACTGTAGGATGTGGCCATCATAACCTCATCTGTTATCGAAGATCTCTCTGAAAAAACTGATGGTGCCTTGAAAACATAATGAGACTACAAGATAGTACTTTGAAAGCAAATTCCCTTGTCACCTTTCGGTCAGAATTAGAGAACCCATCCCAAAAAGTCCATTCCCAGTATCCTTTTATTGCTGTGTGATACATTTGCCAGTCATTAGTTTGTGTAGCTTGAACATTATTGCTTTTAACTAATACTTCAGATTTATCAGAGAATCACAATGAACTAGTAGGCGGTTATTTCTACCAACACCCGATAGCTATCTATAAAATAGCATGGATGTCAGGGTTCCAAGTAACACCCCCAACGAAAGAAAACTCTGAGGCTCGAGTTTCCTCAAAGTTCTATTTTATTAGAGATGTCATATTGTCACATCTGGGAAAACCCGAATCTGAAAGCTTCCAGGTTTTCCCCATCCAAAGGAAAGTTCAAGTCCCTGCCCAACACCCATAAATCCATCACATGGTCCACTCAATGCACCATTCCAACTGGAGATGCCTTCCAGGTGCAGGGCAAGATGTCCTGGACTTTCTGAGAAAGGAATGTTATTATGACTATATATCACTCTGGCTCCATACAATCCTCCCTCCCAGTTTCCCACAGTAGTAGTGAATGTGGCAGGCCTGAAGATCCAACGAAAAAGATGACTTCCAGGCCCGACAATGGAGCTCATGAAGTATCTTCTATTTCATCTCAGCCACAAATATACAACCATGAATTATGAATAAGGTTTCAAATTAATGGAATATTATTGAAGAGGTGCCCAAATCAACAATGCTCTTTTTCCTTCCAATGTAACTGTCTCTTAGGAGCTAGTTGAAGTATAGAAAGTGATGTTGGAAATGCCACTTGACCAATATAATCTTTTCCTGCCTTGGTAATCAATGTGCCCTCCTGTTAGCAAACCCTCTCAGCTCTAAGCAGGTTTATACATGCCAGGATCTGCATTACTGCACATCCAAAGCTGATTGTCTCAAGCTGATTCCCATTTACCTAGAAGTTAGTGCTGCTGAACCCCATGGGACTTATTTCTGAGTAGATCCACATACAATCATGTGCAATATTTCAAGTGCAGTCTTACCAAGGCATTATAAAGTACCACTTTATAATGCCTTGGTAAGACTACACTTGGAATATTGCACCCAGGTTTGATTGCCATGATATCAAAAAAGATGTTGAGATTCTAGAAAAAGTGCAGAGAAGAGCAACAAAGATGATTAGGGGACTGGAGGCTAAAACATATGAGGAACACATTGATCCTTTTGGACCTTAAAAATCTCTCTCTCTCTCTCTCTCTTTCAAATTTGACAACTTCAATTTTAGGAGTTGAAATCCACACCTCTTAAAGTTGCCAACTTTGAAAATAATGGCTCTTGATATTCTCATTGCACTTGATTCTATTCAACTCTGTGTGTTCAGTTCAGCTTGGTCTACTACAGTAAATGAACTGGATAATTCCACCTTAAGGTTGCTCAACATTTTTAAAATATATTTATTTATTTATATTAATACTGTACTTTTTAAAAAGTGGCAGGGCCAGCATGAACGCAAAAGTACGTGCAGCTCAACTTGCGGAAGTCCAGCGCATTGGCCGGACTGCCATTCGGCCAACTCAAGCTGTGCGCATCCGTGCCAGCCTGCCACTCATGCAGCCTGGTTCTGAATAAGCCATGGCCTGTTAGTGGACTGCAGCCTGGGGATTGGGGGACCCCTGGCATATGGAACATCATATATGCTGATGGATCCATGAAAATGCAGGTTAGCTTGCTTTCAGATCATACATTTTTTATGGTACAGTATTTTTGGCTAAACATTTGAGAGGTAGCTTATCTGCAGATGGGCTGGTACGTGTTTATAGTTAATTAAATTAATTAAGTTAATTAACAAATACATACGTTTATAATGATAGTTTTTATATTGTGATTTGATTAGTTTATGTCGCCCAGAATAACTTCTGACAACTATATAAATCTGAAAAGAAATAAAGAAAAATGTTTTCCATTTTCTTTTCTTTCTTTCTTTTTTGAATAAAGAGATTGTGACAGTAGCGTCGCTAACTGTTTATTCAATCTCATGTTGCTGTAAGTGAAACAAGGAACTGTTTCCCCAGTTCAATCCCACTGAAGGCTTTCAAAAATTCTGGCATAAGAACAGAGCAGAGTATTTATTAGATGGGGTGGGTGTGGAGGTTAACAAATGTTTATTTTTATTCAGGTAGAATAAAATATGAACACTTCACTTGAGAACTGAACTCCATTGCAATCAAAGTGTTTTCCTAAGGAGATGGCCAACACCCGAGAATGCCGTTCAGTCCACTCTGTGTGTTTCCTTATGTGGAAACAACTGAATTCCATCAACTCTTTAGGAGGAGAGGGTGGAATTTGGTTCTGGTCCAGGCTCCAGAACAATCATTGGCTATTTCCCCATTACCGTGGATAATGTACCATTACTTTATCTTTTTATTGCCTTTTTATTTAAGAGAACAGCATCACTAAAAGAACCTAGACAATGATGAAGAAAAATATTTATAGTCTTCAACACAAAGACCAGCACTTTAAATATCAATACTGATATTATCTATTGCAAATAATGTTTTAAGGAAGAAGAGAAATGGTGAGCAGATTTTAATAAATCAATCTTTAATTGTAAGATTCCTCCAAGATACTACACACACATATATAGTTCTAAAAATGCCTTTTCAGTGTGTTGTCATACAATATTTGTCAGTTAACAAAAGGAATTAAAATAATTTCTAATTCACCTTCAGCATGCTAATGACCAGATGACTACAAACAGTATAAATCCTTCCATTCCCCATCATTCAATCAGAACTGAAGAAGCTTCTTGGATGAGAAGTGAAATGTTTTCTAGGAAAAAACCAAGAAAGTCCAGTTGTCTTTTGGAGAAGCACCCTTGGGACAGCCTGGATGAGTGAAAATTTCCATTGAAAATCCCTAAAATACTAATATGATACACTATCATATAAAATCTAGAAAACTGGACTATAAATCCATAAATTTAACTGCCAAATTTACTGATAATTTCCTAAATAGGAGTTACATGCTAGTGCTATTACCATAATTTCGAGCTCTCTTACTATTTCCATTAATTCTGTCTAAAACTATTCTTACAACAGTTTTGAACCCAAGAATTTGAGGATGGCAAACTGAACTAGATTATCCATTAGAAACAAGAATAATAATGTCCAGGATTTATGAATTTCCCAGGGTCTCTGAAATAGTTTGACGCTAAAATAACCCTCAGAAAATGAAAAGAAATGACAAAAATGCTTTATAAACACATATATTGTATACAGACTACAAGTATGTATACACACAATGATTAACTGACCGAAGTTTTAATTATCATGAGGTCATACGTCATGTGAAATTCACCATAGAATCCTGTCGCTACTGATTCGCTCGTGGGCACGCTCGCATGTGATGCTTCTGCGCATGCGCAGAGACGTCCGGGCGGGTGGGCGGAGACTCCCGCTGCCACCGCTACCAGTTCGCCCGATCCGGAGCGAACAGGTAGCAACCCATTACTGATTAGGGAGCTGGAGACTAAAACACATGAAGAATGGTTGCAAAAATTGGATTTGTCTAGTGAAAAGAAAGACTAGGGATGACATGATAGCAGTGTTCTAATATCTAAGGAGCTGCCATAAAGAAGAGGGCTATTCTCCAAAGCACCTGAGATAGGACAAGAATCAGTGGATGGAAACTAATCAAGGAGAGAAACAATCTAGAACTAAGGAGAAATTTCCTATCAGGAAGAACAATTAATCAGTGGAATTGCTTGCCCTCAGAAGTTAGTTACTTAGGAGGAGGTCTCCTTGAGAGTAAGGCTTGAGACTAATTGGCCACTCCCTTAGCCTATTTAAGTTCGCTCACAGATAGCAAATGCTGCTGGAAACAATGTTTAATTACTATGCAGAGCATTTTGAGAGTGAGTTTCTTGTTACATCGTGGTTTGCCAACCGTTGTTGGACTTTGTTTATTCTCTGTAATTCATAGCAGGCTGATAAGGACATTTGCACTGAAAGCCTGCATTTTGAAAGGGGTCTGTTTGTATTAAACTGAGTTTTTGGAGCTTTGTGTGTGTCACACTCCTTGGGATCCGGAGCTGGGGCAGAACAATACTGTAAAATCTCCATTCCATCCCCACTCCAGGGGAAGGTTACTGCAAAATCCCCATTTCCAGTTGGGACTTGGGAGGCAGAGAATAGATGGGGGCTGGGCCAATCAGAATTTTTACTACCGGTTCTCCAAACTACTCAAAATTTCCGCTACCGGTCCCCAGAACTGGTCAGAACCTGCTGAAACCCACCTCTGCTATACTCCTTTCATGAAACCCTCATCTTGCTTCCTCTTGTCTACTTTCCTTGAATACAAATGATGAAAGTAGCCTCCCCAATTTATTTTTATAAGGTGTGCGTGCGTGTGTGTGTGCACTTGCACCAGTGGTGGGTTGCCCCGGCTCGGATCTGTTCGCAAGAACAGGTAGTAAAACCGGCGGGAGGCTCCACCCACCACCCCGGATGTTGTCATAGGCGATCGGCGCATGTGCGATCCTGTTGCGAACCAGTAGTAAAGGTAAGTCAAACCAATTCCTGACGTGCACACGTATGCAAGTGTGTATTGGAAGCAGATATTCACATACTTCCTTTGAGCAAAGGGGGAAAAATACTCTACTAATTACTGAAAGAGCCAAGTTCTCTTGAATTGGTATGGTAGTTAAAAGAAAAAAGATTCTGGAACTAAAGCTATTAAAGAAGGACACTTTTGTTCCCTAGAGACGACAAAGGAAAAAATGGTAAAAGCACTTTAGAAATGTGTGCAAAGTTACCTGAAGATTAAAAAGACCTACGAAATGTTCTTTGCTCAGAAAATTGTCAGTTTGTGATCAGGTTTACAAAGGATGCAGGATGATCAACATTTTTTTTTAAATCTATTTGTAAATTCACGCTTCTACTAGACATTCAACCAATCAAAAGATGGAATGAAAACTATTTATCTGTTCTGCATGCACACTATCAGCGAGAGAAGCTCCGAGGAGCTTTTGAAATGCTGTGGGTGAAGTCTAGCTTAGCTGCAGACTTCAAACTAGTCACTCTTGGCTCATAATCCTGACTCATAAACAAAGCTAACTGGAGCCTGTAAATTATGTTTCCCCTTTTATTAGCTTCCTCCTCAATCAGAATATAGCCTGTGCTAAGTAACAACCATATGTTGGGCTGACACACCTTATTACCTAGGAAACAGGAACTCTGATTCTTACTGAAGGATAAACTTTATTCTTTGACCTCCATGTAATTCAGCCTGCTGTATTTAATTACAATACCAAGCAAAATTTGCTAGAGACAGCTGATAACTTTTCAATGAGTTGTTAAATTGTAAGAGGCGTCACTTCGTTGAGTTGTCTATGTGTCCAAACTCATCCAAGTTCAGGCTAGAAGCATAGACCAGATTTCAAAGCAACATGCAAGCAACATACACAGATGCCCAAATGGTGAGACTCCATGAAGTCTCCATGCAAAGTATTGGTGGTTGAGAGCCATGATCAGGGGTGAAATCTACTTACCTTCCCAACCGGTTCGAAGTGCACACGCTCTGTCACATGCGCGCTTGGACCCTCTGCACATGCGCAAACCCTTCTGCGCATGAGCAGAGGGTAAAAAACAGGTTACGTCCTGGTTAAAACCAGGACGTAATGACGACCAGGCGGGTGGGCAGAGCCTCGCGCTGCCATCGCTACCAGTTCTCCGAACCACCTGCTGCCATCACTACCGGTTTGGCCAAACCGGTCTGAACCAGGAGCATTTCACCCCTGGCGATGATGTCACCTTGACAAGGTAGCCCAGACAAGGAGCACCAACCATGAATACTAACACTCCCTTTATTAAAAGATAATAGTAAAAGAACCTTGCAAGTGAGAAATTACATCTCTTCCAGGGTAAACCACACAGGAAAAACAACTAGATGAGCTAATTCTGTTTTATTGTAAGGTGACATTAATAGAATCTTGCAAGTCTGAAGACAATACCAACTTCTCACTACCACTTTTAACTGTTTAATCCATTTGGGGAGGGAGGGGGTCCTTTGTAAGTTTCTTTCTCTGATTGTTAAGCTATGGGGTGCTCCTCCCTCTCTTGCATGATTACCGTATTTTTCAGACTATAAGATGCATTGGACTATAAGATGCACCTAGATTTAGAGGAAGAAAACAAGAAAAAAATAGTTTTTGGCCTCGGTGCATCCCGTTTTCACCCTCCCCGGCCCCCAGAAGCACTTTGCAGCACTCAAACCCTCCGTGCATCCCCTTTTTGCCAAAAACGCACCCATTTTTGACCTGCAAAGTGCTTCTGGAGGCCAGGGTGGGTGAAAACAGGATGCACAGAGGGTTCAGGAGGCCAAAACGGGCCTGTTTTTTGCAAAAACAGCTCCATTTTTTATGAAAATGAGATTTGTGGAGCACTGCAGAGTACTTCTGCGGGCTGGGGAGGACAATAATATGACACGCGAAGGGTTCGGGAGGCCAAAAACAGGCTCTTGTTCAGTCTATAAGACTCACTGAAATTTTCACCCACTTTTTTTACGGAGGGGGGAGTGTGTCTTATACTCCGAAAAATACAGTATTTTGTAGACAGCATCTCTTCCTCTCATCTAACAAGGTCATCCAAATTTTCCATCATACTGCCCCCTCACCTTTACAGTCCAAGAAACTAGGGAGGGTCCCTACTGAGACTTTGCCATATTCCTATTCCTACTGCAGTCTAAGCAGCTTCTTATCCGACTGTTCTTCCATCAGTGTTCCAAGGTCGTTTCCACATATCATTACACCCAAGCACAGAGGATATATCTTGGAACACCCTCACATGTGTTTGATTCCAATCCCAGTAACTTGATCAGATAGTCCTTGAATTACAGCCATTTGTTTAATGATGGTTCAAAGTTACGATGGCCCTGAAAAAAATGTTAATAACTGATTCTTGCATTTACGGTTACAGTGTTCCCTCACAGGATCAAAATTTTGGTGCTTAGCAACAAACACATATTTATGATAGCTATAGTGTCCTGAGGGCACATGATCACCATTTGCAACCTTCCCAGAAACAGGCAATGGAGGAAGCTGGATTTGCTTAACGACCATGACAAAAAAGGTTATCCAATTGGGCATGACTCACTTAAGGACCACATTGCTTAGAGAGAGATGTTCTGGTATAGAGCAATAGATGAAATAGTTCCCATTTATCAGGTCGATTTAGGATGGTGTTAAATGCCTGCTTCTTGATTTAGCGTGGCAACATTTCCAAGGCAAATCCATTTCTTGAGGACAAGAATGCACTCAGCTCATGAAAAAAAAAAAAGCAATGTCCACCTATCTGTTTCTGCTTTATGTCAGAAGCAGGGTTATCTGATGTAGGCTATCTGGTTTGGTCATGCTGTCTGGTTTGCCTCCTGGATATCGTTTTGTTGTAAATAAACAAGATGGAACAAAATTTACTACTTATAAACCAAGTCTATAAACCAAGTCTTATAAACCAAGACTCTTATCTCTTATCAAAGTTGCTCAATATTTTTCTTCCTTTTTTTTTTTTTTGTTTTGTTTTGTTTTGTTTGTCCTGAACTACTCCTTGCTCTTCTCTTCTCTTGGTACACATTGGGAAATGCAGCCAGTTTGGTCTAATAGTTAAGAAACTGAGAACCTGTAAGTTCTAGTCCTACCTCAGGCAGGAAAGCCAGCTGGATAATTTTGGGCCAGACACTCTCAGCCCAACTCACTTCACAGGATGGTTGCTCTAGGGAAAATAGGAGGAAGGAAGGAATATTTGACGGGTTCGTCATCTTGAGTTATTTATCAAAATAATAAAAGTGGGATATAAATAAAATGTAAGGTCCAATCATAATAAGTTTAAACTCATAAATGCCAAACAAGAAACTTAAACAGAGGCTTGGGTAAAATAGCATTTAATCTTGATCAAGCTTAAATGGTTATCTGTTCCAAACACATACAAGATACATGCAGGGAAGAACTACAAACAAGAAAGGGAATGTGAACCCCTTTTATATTGCTTAAGAAAGTCATAAACCATCAGTTAAAACCCCCAATTTTGGCATCTTTGATTTGTGTATCCCCTGGAACAGGATAGAGCCCCTTAATTAGCACCATTAGCTTATCTCTTCCTGAACATCTTCTTTGTGTTCACACTTGGCTATTTAGCCCCCTGGAGTGAAGGGAACTCAAGATACAGCTACAGAGATAAGACTCTGATCAAAGGTGGAACATATGTTTTGACAAATGCCAGATACTTTATAGACCCCAATAACAGTATATGTTTGTTCCAGGAAGTTAGTCAATGTGGCATATTTGTGTCACAACTTTAAAGGCATAATATATGTATGTGTGCCAGGAAACAAATAGTTACAGCATGCAGGTATACAAAGACATCATATATCATACATATATATGTTGCAGGAAACAATTAACAAGTTTCTACTAATTCTAGTATATCTATTTCCTTACATTCCACCCTTTTTATTTAAACGGTGGAATGCTTTCCATTGTGGTGAATAGCCTTATAATTCTATTCAGCATATAAATGGAGCGCTTCTATGATCATACATTCCAGCTTCTGCCCAGGTGGTCAACCTTATACCTGAATTCTGGAGGCCAGTAATCTTTCTCTGGCCTACTTCCTCATAAACAGGTACACCCAGTCGATCACCTTGTTGTATGGGCAGTATATAAAAAGGAAAAATAGGTTTCACAGTTAATAACACACATGCTTTGTACCAGCGGCTAGGCAATCGCACATAGGCAAAATTTCCAATATAAGCCATCTGGAGCATGCCAATTAAGATTTACCACATCCGTCCATAACCCACTCAGTCTAGTTATATTTTCAAATGGGCTACTGGGTTGTGTCTGGTTAATACCCTTGCTGGTAATGCATGTGTCAGCACTCCAAGCTGCATTCCCTCCAGGAAGGGGATCGCGGGTTTGAACAGCAGACCTGTGATCCCCTTCCCAATTCCAAACATGACTTGTGCGCAGAGACAGAAAAAAGTGTACCGTGTTTCAGGCAGCGGATCTGGCCAGGAGGAAAGAGAAGAATCTGCTGAGAAGGAGGACGGGCGCGATGTGCAGAAAAACACTTTTAGGCGTCAGCGCTACAATCTCCTCCCTGAATCCAAAGCACTTCCCAGTTCCCCGCTGCACATTGCAGGGGAACTGGCCGCCACCTGAAGCGCGACTCTTGAGGTTTGCATTTTGGAATCTGGGCAGCGATGGCTGGAAAGGAGGAACGTTTTCCTTTAGGAGCTCCCATTCAGCTCGGCTTGGCTCCTGGGCGCAGAGAGAGGCAGCGGCGGCGACTCCTCACATTGCTGGGGAGTGAAGTCAGCGCAGCCAGAGGGGTGACCAGCCGCAAATCGTGGCACCTGCCTTGTTCCCCAAAGCTACTGGGCAGATTCCCCCGCCACACTGTCCCGAAGAGAGAGGGTTGTTCCTCAGGCTGTGCTCTGTCCCTCCCCCCAGAGCATGCTAGGGGTCTCTTTGGGGGAAAGCAAGTAGTTCCTGCACCTCTCGCTTGCAGGAGGAAGAGGAGGGCGGTGCCACCTTAAATGCTGGTACGCAGAGGTAAAATACTTTTTTCCTTGTTTTCCTCCCCAAAAATTAAGATGCGTCTTATACTCCGGTGCGTCTTATGCACCGAAAAATACTGTAATTGTGAATATTTTAACAGCGGCTAGAATTGTATTTGCAAAAAATTGGAAAGGAGAGAAGATAATTACTGATAAAGAAATTATTAAGAAAATGTTGGACTGTACTGAAATGAGTAGACTGACATTTGAAATAAGAGAACAGGAAGATAAACAATATTATTTGATATGGGAGAAATTTTATCAATGGATAGACAATAAAGCATGGAGATGAGATATTATATATGAAATGAAATTTGGATAAAATGTTTAAATACTTGTTTTTGTTAGAGGAAAGAATACTTGTCATATGATGAGATTTTGAAATTTATTTATTTTTTATTGAAAAGTTTTAAAAAAATTTACACATAGGGAAAACACAAATCTTAACAACATACCACATGGTTGCATAGAAGACAGAGAAAGAGACAAACAAAAGCTCCAACACTCTCCCTTATATTCATGTGTAGAACTTGTTCACTAACAAGTTTTACAAATCCACAGTATCAGAAACTTCCAAAAACAAATCACATCATATCTTAGCAAAATCAACATTTGCCTTACTTGCTTATACTTTTCTAACTCTTTCTTCTCACTTAACATTAAACTTTCAGTTCAGCTAAATTAGTGCCTCAAGCTTCTAATTCAAAGTTTAACTTTCTACTTTCCGAACCACCTGCTGCCATTGCTACCGGTTTGGGAGGCCAAAAACAGGCCCTTGTTCAGTCTATAAGACTCACCGAAATTTTCACCCACTTTTTTACAGAGGGGGGAGTGTGTCTTATACTCCGAAAAATACAGTATTTTGTAGACAGCATCTCTTCCCCTCATCTACCAAGGTCATCCAAATTTTCCATCATACTGCCCCCTCACCTTTACAGTCCAAGAAACTAGGGAGGGTCCCTACTGAGACTTTGCCATGTTCCTATTCCTTCTGCAGTCTAAGCAGCTTCTTATCCGACTGTTCTTCCATCAGTGTTCCAAGGTCATTTCCACATATCATTACACCCAAGCACAGAGGATATATCTTGGAACACCCTCACATGTGTTTGATTCCAATCCCAGTAACTTGATCAGATAGTCCTTGAATTACAGCCATTTGTTTAATGATCTTCTACCACTCCCATCTATTAAACAAATTAATCCTTTCACAGCACCAGTATCTGATCACCCTTCTAAATCTCTCTTTCTATATCTTGTGCTGCTAATGAACAAACAATACAAACAAACAGACAAAATACCATAGGAAGGGGCACCTTGACTCCGATGCAAAAAAAAAATATGCATCCATACATAAAGACATAAAAGAAGGAGGTAGGAAGAACAGCTTCCAAAATAAACAATCTAAATGAGGTATATACTCTGAAATATTTTTTTTCCAAAGTTTAGTGTTAACTCTCTGCTTTAAAAACGTTTATCAATGTAAGCAAAATCTTTCAAAATCATTTCTTTTAATTAAGCAGTTTAAACCTCAAAAATTTCCAGAAAAAGGAGGAAATAATAATAATAATAAAGATTAAAATCAAAATCAGGGGGGGGGGAGGTTAGTTAAGATGAGCCAGTGAGGACAGAAAAAAAATTCAAAAGACAACATAGAAATCTCACACCTTTTCTTCCCTCAGCATATTTTGAGAAATAGAGAAAATGAGTTTCTCTATTTCTTTTCCTTGCAACACACTGCAATCAGGCTGCTTGCAGAAACAATTTCTCATGCACACACGAACACACTTACCAATCATTGTAATTATTTCAGGGAGCTTTTTCACAAGCCAATGAGTTCCATTTTCTAAATAATTTTGAAGGTTCATCCTTCATCCATACACATACACACACACATATACCATTAAACAACATTTGCAGACCTGGGGAGGTTCTCCCTTTAAATTCTCCCTTTTTATTTTCTTGGGCCACCTATAGCTCATTCTGAAAGCAGTGGGAAAACTCAGAGAGCAGTTGAAATCATAAGTGTGATTGTGGGCCCTAATTACTCTTCCGTTTCCCACAGCTCCAAGCTGAGAAGTTTACTTAATTTGCAGGCTGGCCAGACATAGAGCCTTGGTAGTACAGTGGTCTAAGGCAACCTGT
Organism: Pantherophis guttatus; assembly: GCF_059756535.1. Taxonomy (NCBI): domain Eukaryota; kingdom Metazoa; phylum Chordata; class Lepidosauria; order Squamata; family Colubridae; genus Pantherophis; species Pantherophis guttatus. Next base: position 18,807,383 of record NC_142068.1, read on the forward strand.
TATTAAGCTGGTTATTAAAACCAGCTGCCTGCAATTACTGCAGATTCGAATCTCGCCAAGGCTCAAGGTTGACTCAGCCTTCCATCCTTTCTAAGGTAGGTAAATTGAGGACCCAGTTGTGGGGGCAATAAGCTGACTTTTTATAAATATACAAAAGGATGAAGGCTATTGCTGAGCACATTGTAAGCCGCCCTGAGTCTCCGGAGAAGGGCGGCATATAAATCAAATTTAAAAAAAACACAACATAGCACAATCAATTCAGTCCCATTCAATTCTACATGCTTTTATGATAGGTGCATATCCAAGAATTTTTAACAGAAATCACACCAAATTGATCAAGTCAAATTATCTGAATCTTCCCATTTAGACAGGCTTTACCTTTTTTATTTCCTGCTAAATCCCGGGTGGGAAGAATAAACCTTTTCTTCTGTATTTGTAGTTCTTTCATAGTTCTCTGGCTCTTTTGAGAATGGTAAATTATCAAGATCTTTATAACACTGCAGTATTTCTACTCCTAGGTCTTCTTACCACACATAACAGCATAAATTAACCATATCTTCTAGGAGCTGCTCACTTTTACCCATTGATCTATCTCTTTAAGCACTAGATTGTTACTATGTGCCTCTGCTCTGGGAATGTGCTGTGCCTTCTCTTCCTAATGGACCTCCCAGCAAGCGCTGGCTTATTTTTAAAGATCCAAACTCTCCTTCATCCAACCTAGACCTCCAGCAATCGCTGGCTTATTTTAAAGATCAAGGTGTATAAGAGATATAGATACCTATGTTCACATAAACGACATAGGGTACCCCCAGCTTTCCTAGGAGATCCCTTCCCAAAAGGTTGATGGGACATTATGGCAATATTAGAAAGGAATGCTTGACTGATGGTCCCTGAATGTAGCCCATGTCAATCAAAAAGATTAAGATTTGTTCCCCACTTTTAGCTCCATCATAGGGTCTGGGGAAGCAATTGGCCCTCCAGAGCCCTGTCTATAATTTTCAGGATAAAATTCAGGGGTCTGGGCTGACATGAAGGGTGAAGGAGCTGGGGTTTCTGGCCTGGAGCCTCCCCGCCCCCTGTGTTGTCCTCGTCCTCGACTGGGACGTTGTTGTTCAAGGGGGCATTCTCTCCTCCAATGGCCAAATTGATGACACTGGGCACACTGGTCTCTCTGGATGGGGGTATTCCTGGGGTTAGCTGAAGCTCCCCTCACTCTTCTTTGGGGACTCAAAGCAGCTGTTAAAAGAGGGGCTTGTTTTTGCATTCTCCTGTCTTCTTTCTTTTCCTCTTCCTCCCTCTGGGCATAAACAATGAAGGCTGTCTGAAGAAGGGTTTCTAAGTCCCTAGCAGTCAGGGTTTCCAGTTTTTGCAACTTGTTTCTTATGTCAGGGGCGCTTTGGCCCATGAAAGTCATTTTCAGCAAAACATCATTGGCTGGACTATCAGGATCGAGGTCGGTAAACCTCCGGAACCCATCCTTCAAGCAATTCAGAAAATCAGTGGGGGATTCCTTAGGATTTTGAAGGATCTGATGAACACGGTGGAAATTTACTGTTTTTGGGACACCCAGTTTTAGTCCATGAAGGATAAAATCCCTGGCTCTCTGGAAGATGAGGGCACCTTGATCTGTGTTGGGGTCGACCTCATAGATGGGGCTAAAAAGAACCAGGGGTTCAGGCCATAAGGCTGGGGCATCATAATTAGTTTGAATGCCATGTTCTCTAGCAGCCTTATAGTGTGCCATGGTGGCTTTAAGAACTTGTTTTTCCTCAGTAGACAGGAGTGCCGACAGGAGAGTAAAAATCTCAGGCACATTAGGTTTATTTATTTATTTATTTATTTATTTATTTATTTATTTATTTATTTATTTATTTATTTATTTATTTATCAAATTTCTATACCGCCCTACTCCCGGAGGACTCAGGGCAGTGAACAGCCAAGATAAAATACAGATAGTACAAATATTAAAAGTCCCTTAAAATTATTAAATATTTTGGCCGAAACACAGATTAAAACACCCAATTTATAAAATCAAACAAATTAAAAATTTTAAAAAAGGAGAGTTAGGCCAGGCCAGCCTGCTGAAACAAAAAAGTTTTGAGAGCACAACGAAATGTGCGCAGGTCCGGGATCCTCTGTATCTCTGGGGGGAGCTCGTTCCAGATGGTAGGTGCCCCCACAGAGAAGGCTCTCCCCCTGGGGGCCGCCAGTTGACACTGTTTGGCCGACGGCACCCTGAGAAGCCCCTCTCTATGGGAGCGTACTGGTTGGTGAGAGGCTATTGGTAGCAGAAGGCGGTCTCGTAAATACCCCAGTCCGATGCCATGGAGCGCTCTAAAGATGGTAACCAAAACCTTGAAGCGCACCCGGAAGACCACCGGGACCCAGTGCAGCTCGCGCAGGAGGGGGGTCACATGGGAGCGCCATGTCGCTCCCATAACCACCCGCGCGGCCGTGTTCTGGACCAGTTGGAGCCTCAGGTGCTCCTGAAGGGGAGCCCCATGTAGAGAGCATTGCAGTAGTCCAGGTGGGAAGTAACGAGAGCATGAATGACCGTATTTAACGAGTCCCGATCCAGAAAGGGACACAACTGGCGAATCAGGCGGACCTGATAAAAAGTCCCCCTGGCCACGGCCGTCATGTGCTCTTCCAAAGATATCCGTGAGTCCAGGAGGACACCCAAGTTGCGAACTCTCTCCGTGGGGGCCAATGACTCGCCCCCAAAAGTCAGTGATGGCACCAACTGACTATATCGGGATGTCGGAAACCACAGCCACTCAGTCTTGGATGGGTTGAGCCTGAGTCTGTTTCTCCCCATCCAGATCCGCACGGCCTCCAGGCACTGGGACATCACTTCAAGGGCATCGTTGGGGTGGTCCGGGGTGGAGATGTACAGCTGAGTATCGTCAGCGTACTGATGGTACTTCACCCCGAAACCACCGATGATCTCACCCAGCGGCTTCACATAAATGTTGAACAGAAGGGGCGAGAGGACCGACCCTTGTGGCACCCCACATACAAGGGGCCTCGGGGTCGACCTCTGCCCCCCTGTCAACACGGACTGCGACCGGTCAGAGAGAAAGGAGGAGAACCACCGTAGGACGGTGCCCCCCACCCCTCTAGCCGGTGCAGCATGATACCATGGTCAATGGTATCAAAAGCCGCTGAGAGGTCTAATAGGACTAGGACAGAGGAACAACCCCTGTCCTGAGCCCTCCAGAGATCATCAACCAATGCGACCAATGCCGTTTCTGTGCTGTACCCAGGCCTGAAGCCCGACTGGAACGGATCCAGATACGATGATTCATCCAGGTACTGGGGGAGCTGTCGCGCTACCACACTCTCAACAATCTTCGCAATGAAGCGAAGGTTGGAGACTGGACGATAATTTGCCAACACTGCCGGGTCCAGGGAAGGTTCTTGAGGAGAGGCCTCACCACCGCCTCTTTCAAGGCGGCGGGGAAGACACCCTCACTCAAAGAAGCATTTATAATCCCCTGGAGCCAGCCTCGTGTAACATCCCGAGAGGCCAGCACCAACCAGGAGGGACACGGGTCCAGTAAACATGTGGCTGCGCTCAGTCTGCCCAGTATCCTGTCCACGTCTTCGGGCGACACAGAATCAAACTCTTCCCAGATAATACTCACAAGACCTGCCTCTGTCCTCCCCCCTGAATCTACCCAGTCAGAGTCCAGGTGTTCCCGAATCTGAGCAATTTTGTCATACAGATACTGTACAAAATCCTCGGCTCTACCCTCCAAGGGGTCCTCACGCGTTTCCTGGTGGAGCAGGGAGCGGGTCACCCTAAACAGGGCGGCCAGGTGATTATCTGATGACGCAATAAGAGCGGCAAAATAGTTATACTTCGCCGCTTTTATCGCCACCAGGTAGGTCTTAATATGAGACCTTACCAGTGTTCGGTCAGATTCAGAATGGCTGGCCCTCCAACCGCTCTCCAGGCGTGAGTGAGTGGCCATCACACATTGAACAAGTTCTACATAGCTTTGGGGATTCCCTGTAAACTGGAAGTCTTGCTTTCCAATTGAAAAGATCCAGATACAAAGATTGAGCTGCTTGGGGTGCTGAATCCTGTGAAGCAGGCTGGGACAGCTATGGTGTTGATGGGAGCACTGGATCCTGCAAAGCAGGCTGAGATGCTGCAGGAGGCACTTGAGCCAGTAAAGGCACAGCATTCGCATTAGGGGAAGGGGAACAGCGTAATATGGTGGGGAAAACTCTTCTTCCTCTTCAGTCACTTTATTCTTTTTATGAAAGTGACAAGGGGGCCTGGTGGCTCAGCAGACTGATAGCATTGTGATTAACACCAGCTGCCTGCAATTACTGCAAGTTCAAATCTCACCAGGCTTAAGGTTGACTCAGTCTTCCATCCTTTCTAAGGTATGTAAATTGAGGACCCAGTTTGTGGAGGCAATAAGCTGACTTTGTATAAATATACAAAAGTATGAAGGCTATTGCTTAATGCATTGTAAGCCGCCCTGAGTCTCCGGAGAAGGGCGGCATATAAATCAAATTTAAAAAAAAAATTAAAAAAATTTTTAGAAGAGGATGTTGGAGTGAGCCCACACGCCAGGAGTGAAATCTAAAAATTTTTGCTACCGGTTCTGTGGGCGTGGCTTAATTAGTGGGCGGCCTTGGTGGTAAGGTGACTGGGAGGGCGTGGCTTGTTGGTCAGCTGGGCGTGGCCAAGTCAATGTCACTTCTTTGCCCTTTTTTAACTTACAAAACACAACACAACACAACTGGCTCACCCACAATATAAAAGCAGCTGTGCTAGACACAAAATGGCCCCTGCAACAAGCAGGAACCTCACACAGCCACAAAAAGCCCCAAAAAACAACTTTCACACTTTACACACACAAAATTACACATACAGCTTTGTGAGATTTTGTGTGTTTGTGTAGTTAGAGTGAAATACTACAGAAACACACTAAATCTCAGAAAGCTCCACAAATATTATTTTATTTTATTTTATTTTATTTTTTATATAAAAGCAGCTAAATTTAAAACTTCCTAAACTTTAAATGGCTAGGTCTAAAAAAAGAACAACTAAAAAAACCCCCAATTAACTATTTTTTTAAAGCTCCCAAAGGGCAAAAAAATTTACCCAATAGAACAGGGGTTTCCAACCTTGTCAACTTTAAGACTTGTAGACTTCAACTCCCAGAATTCCTCAGACAGCTTTGCTTTGCTGGCTGAGAAATTCTGGGAGTTAAAGTCCACAACTCCCTGCCTGCTTGATTGCAGGCAGGGAGATTCAGTTGCTTGCTGATGCAATGGATTGCAGGGATTACAGCAAGGTGTTGCGACCAGCAGCTAAAGTAAGCAAGCTGAGGGTGGAGGGGGAGGGATTTTTGCTACCGATTAGCAGGCAACTCAGCTGGGATCGTCAGTGCTTGGCTCGTCAGAGCCATTTAAAAGAAAAAAAAGGCTCTGATGATCGTGCGGCTCAGCTGGGCATGAGGGGCGGGGGCAGGGATTTTTGCTACCGCTTCTCCGAACTGCCCACCGCCATCACTACTTACTTGCTCGAGCCGGTACGAACCGGGAGCATTTCACCCCTGCCACACGCTCTCTGAATGTCTGGCTGACAAAGGAGATTGAAAAAGAAATCAACATAGAGTTCCTCTTCAGTTCGTCTGATGGTAGCCAAAAATCAGCAAATTTCTTGATAAAATCCAATTCAAGGCTGCCTTCTGGAGGCCAGGTTCCTACATTAGGACCAATGTAGTAGATTGGCCAGATGGATTTGCAGAGGGTTTTCAGCTTTTCCTTTTTAAAAACAACTTTGATTGCTATAATGGGTTTTAACGTGTCCCAATGAATTAACACAGTCCAGAGGGGAACACGGCTCTACTCTTCCAATGAGGTTACTCCTTCCAAACAGGCTGCTGGTATAGTTGCCCATTGTTTTCTTTCTTTCTAAGGGGATTATCCTGATTTAAGCTCGGGGTCTGGCCACACCCTTCTTTTTCCACAAAAGAATTTCTCGGGCTTGGGACAGCTCGGAGTTCTGGCCAAAGACCCTTCTTTTCCCTCAAGAATTTCTCGGGCTTTTTCGTCAATGGGGTTTGAGTTGGTTAAAACCCTCCCCTCAAGTTTTGTAAGGCCATTTGTCTCAGTGAGGGGGGGTTTCTCGGGCGCTTTCTAGAATCGGAACTGACAAAACTCCTTTTTTCTGAAAGGATTTCTTGGGTTCCCCTTTTAAGCTCAGAGTTTTGGCCAGAACCCACCCCAGCACTGCAGACTTTTATTCCACAAGTCACACTCCTTTCAAAGCAATCGGCGCTGGCTAATCTCCTCACGGAGAATCAGAAACGCAGACTTGATCTCCACAATTCACTTGGAGGGCAAACCTCTAGTAGGAATTTCCCTCCTCTCATTCACGCACACACAAAGCAACACTCCCCTGTTCCCACCCAAAGGAAAAGAAAAACAATTATCTACTTACCTAGCAGAGTACAATCTTCCCCAATACCCAGTTCAAGCCTCAATGGCACGTTCAGGTCCGGCTGGAATCAGGATCTGCTGGCATCCGGCCAGGCCAACGTCAACAGTTCAAACTTACTGGGACAATGCTCTTTGACATTGTCTGAGGCCCATGCCAGTTTTTCCTGTTCACCGTGTTGAAAGCGTGCTGAACCTCAATGGGGTTCAGTATGTGGGAAGCCAAATGTGGCCACCTCAAAGAAAAGCACAATATAAAAAGGGTTCACATTCCGTTTCTTGTTTGTAGTTCTTCCCTGCATGTATCTTGTATGTGTTTGGAACAGCTAACCATTTAAGCTTGATCAAGATTAAATGCTATTTTACTCAAGCCTCTGTTTAAGTTTCTTGTTTGGCATTTATGAGCTTAAAACATATTATGATCGGACCTTACATAAATAAATAACTTTTTCTTCTCTAACCATTACCTTATAAACATTTCTTTTTACATTTATCACTTTTCATTTCATCACTCCCCTGCTTCCTTTTTTTCCCGTGCTTCCCATTAGTATTTTATCCCATGCTTCTAACACAGTTTGCAACAAAACTGTCACTTGGTTCTAAACAGTTTTTGTGTCCCCTTATCTGGTGGAAGGTAAAAGCTCCTATGACACCCCCTTCCCTCCCCCAAGCTAACTCACACATTCCCCAATCACCTCCGATACCCTGGCAACTTCAAACTAAAGTTAGGAAGAAACCTTCATTGACACTTGGGCTGAAATGGATTACGAGCACCTCACTGGCTCCATCAAAGGAAAGGAATCCCTTCAGAATAAGGGGGAGAAGAAGAAAAAATCACAATTCAATCCCAGACCTCCTCAAACACATCCACACCTGTTGTGGTCCACCCACAGCTGCGGAGCTGGCAGCAGAGTCGGACAGCAATGAGGCTGAAGAAGAACATGGGCCAGTCCTGGAGGCTGGGGAAGGCCCGGATAAGGGCTCTGTTTCAGAGGCAGAGATGGGGCCAGGTCCATCGGGGAGTGATGTGCGGACTTCGGAGCCTCCAGAGGCTGTCAGTAGAGAGGCAGAAGAACAGGCGAGCCTGTTCCTAGTGCACATATGTGAAGAGCTGCCAGAAGGCAGGAGCAGATAAAGCAGAGAGGACGACTCGGGAGTAGGGCCAAAAGATGATTGGCCCCTCCCATAAGGCGTAAAAGACCAGTAATGGCTCTTGGCCTCTTTGCCGGAAAACAACGTTGAGAGATTTGTTTCTTGTTTCACTATATTCATTTCTTGTCGGAGTCTTCTGCTTCTGAACTTTTGCCAAGAAAAGCCTTTGGCAGTTTGCCTAATTATCCCAAGGTCAGTGATAAACTGAGGAATGGTGTTTTGAAGAATTTGCTTTAATTTAGTTTGGACTACGCTTAGAATGAGTTAATTCTCAGCTGTTCTAATAAAGTCTGTTTGTTTTCGAACTGTTTGTATTTAATACTAACTACTTGGGCCTGGGTCACAACAACAGCTAGGGAGGAATGTATATATCTGAGAGGTATCTTCCGTCCTAGATTTCACATGTCTTGCAAAGCACGTGTGCGAAGCGAACCAGTGATAACACCGGTTGAAACCCACTACTGAACTATCCTCCTCGGTGGCAGATGCAACATTGGGCAAAATGCTACTTGCTGATCTCACACTTCGAATGCTGCAGGGATGGGTAAACTGGTGAAGAAGAGCAACTGCTACGGGAAAGGTTGCTTACCAACTCGTGTGCCAGTTTAAAGATGAAGCCATTTACTATTGTATACAGGTAGTTCTCGACTTACAACAATTCATCTAGTGACTGTTCAAAGTTACAACGGTACTGAAAAAAGTAATTTACGACCATTTTTCACACTTGCGACCATTGCAGCATCCCCCATGGTCAGATGATCGAAAGTCGGGCGCTTGGCAACCGGCATGTATTAATAAGGGTTGCAGTGTCCCGGGGTCATGTGATCACCTTATGCAACCTTCTGACAAGCAAAGTCAAGGGGGGGGGGGAGAATGCTAGATTCACAATAACTTAACAACTGCAGCAATTCACTAAACAGCTGCGACAAGAAAGGTTGAAAAATGAGGCAAATTCACTTAACAACCATCTGGTTTAGCAAGAGAAATGTTGGGCTCAATTGTGTGATCATACGTCGAGGACTACTTATATATGTTTAGGAATCCCATTTGCTTAAACCTGAAACGCATAGTTGTAACCGAAGAAGTTCTTGGATGAGAAGCAAAACATTTTCAAAGGAAAAAAAAACCCCAAGAAAGTTCAGTTGACTTTTGGAAAAAGCACCTTTGGGATGCTTTGGCAATTGACATTGGCAACCTTCAGTCTCAAGAGACTATGGTATCGTGCCCTCAGTGTGGAAGGGATTGCCACTCTCGAATTGGCCTTTTTAGTCACACTAGATGCTGTTTTAGGGCCTCTTTCCACTAGATGCTGTTTTAGGACCTGGAAAGAGGTCCTAAAACAGCATCTAGTGTGACTAAAAAGGCCAATTCGAGACTGGTAATCCCTTCCTCACTGAGGGCAGATGCATTCTGTCCCCTGCCCAGCCCCCAGATTTCACTGGTCACGGGACTGCCTCTTTGCCTCATCCTGCCGAACAAGTGTCTCTTCGATTGGAGAAGGCCATGCTGGGTCTTTAGTCTCCAAGCTGAACGATCGGAGGTCAAGGTTTCCCAGTTGTTAATGTCCATTCCCAGGGCCTTTAGATCCCTCTTGCAGATATCCTTATATCGCAGCTCTGGTCTCCCTCCGAGGCACTTTCCCTGCACTAATTCTCCATACAGGAGATCTTTCAGAATCCGACCATCAGCCATTCTCACGACAATAATGTACAGGTTTCACCATTTTAAAGATAGATTGCATGATCAGGAATTTGTTCCACTCAGATACAAGAGCCTGTAGTACAGGGATAGGTTCTAAATGTTTTTACTACCGGTTCTGTGGGTGTGGCTTATTTTGTGGGCGTGGCTTGGTGGGGGGGTAATGTGACTGGGTGGGCATGGCCAACTTTTTTTTTTTTACTTTTAAAAGCATTTTTTCTACAACCTTAAGAGGTTGCAGAAAACAATGCTTTGAAAAGCCTCTGCTGAAATCAAGCAACTCAGCTGGGATCGTCAGAGGCTTTTCAAAGCATTTTTTAAACCACCTCTTCGGCCGAAGAGGTTGTAGGAAAAATGCTTTGAAAAGCCTCTGACGTTCCCAGCTGAGCCATGGGATCATCAGGGGCTTTTTTTTTTACTTTTAAAAGCATTTTTTCGGCTAAAGAGGTTGTAGAAAAAATGCTTTTAAAAGTTTTTTAAAAAAGCCTCTGATGAGGTGGGCGGGGTAAGCGAGCGGCAACTGGGCTGGGGACCTGTTTGGGGGCGTGGCCAGCTGGTTCTCGGAACTACTACAAATTTTTACTACCAGTTCTTGTGAACCGGGAGTAACCCACAACTGCTGTAGTAGGCCATACCCTGTAGATGAAGAATCAAAGGGGAGGAAGAGGTCTTCCCTCAAAGGCATTAGACAAGTTGACTTCAGGAAAAATACTGTTTTGCTCCAGATGAAATAACTGATTATCATCTGTTCCAGAGGTGGGTTTCAGCAGGTCCTGACCAGTTCTGGAGAACCAGTAGAGGAACTTTTGAGTAGTTCAGAGAACTGTAGTAAAAATTCTGACTGGCCCGACTTCCATCTATTCTCTACTTCCCAAGTCCCAGCTGATCAGGAGGAAATGGGGATTTTGCAGTAACCTTCCCTGGATTGGGAAGGGAATGGAGATTTTGCAGTATCCTTCCCCTGGAGTGGGGTGGGTGGGAATGGAGATTATACAATATCCTTACCCTGCCATGTCCACTAAGCCACACCCACAGAACCGGTGTAAAAATTTTTGAAACCCACCACTGATCTGTTCAATCATTGCATCTTTCAGACTAGTTTTAGTTTAGTTTTAGTTTAGTTTTATTGAATGTCTATACCGCCCTACTCCCGGAGGACTCAGGGCGGTGAACAGCCATGAAATAAAACACATACATATAAAAATTTAAAATCGAATAAAATGAATTAAATAAATTTGGCTGAATTAATACCCATAATTTAAAATACCCATATTTTAAAACACATTAAAATTTAAAATTTGCACTTAAAAGGGAGAAGATTTAGGCGAGGCCAGCTTGATGAAATAAAAGAGTCTTCAGCTCGCGGCGGAAGGTGCGCAGATCCGGGATCCTCCGTATCTCTGGGGGGAGCTTGTTCCAGATCGTCGGTGCCCCCACAGAGAAGGCTCTCCCCCTAGGGGCCGACAGCCAACATTGTTTGGCCGACGGCACCTGGAGGAGCCCCTCTCTGTGGGAGCGTACTGGTCGGTGGGAGGCTATTGATGGTAGTAGGCAATAACCAGGTCCTAAGCCATGTGGAGCGCTTTAAAGGTGGTGACCAGAACCTTGAAGCGCACCCGGAAGACCACCGGGAGCCAGTGCAGCTCGCGCAGGAGAGGTGTTACATGGGAGCTCCACGCCGCTCCCATAACCACCCGCGCGGCCGCACTCTGCGCCAGTTGGTGCCTCCGAGTGCACCTCAAGGGGAGCCCCATGTAGAGAGCGTTACAATAGTCCAGACGAGAGGTGACGAGGGCATGAGTGACTGTGCGTAGCGAGTCCCGATTTAGAAAGGGACACAACTGGCAAATCAGGCGAACCTGATGAAAAATCCTCCCAGTCACGGCCATCAAGTGCTCTTCTAAAGACAACCGTGAATCCAGGAGGACGCCGAAGTTACGAGCCCTTTCCGTGGGGGCCAATGATTCGCCCCCAATAGCCAGCGATGGCGCCAGCTGACTATATCGGGACGTCAGAAACCACAGCCACTCGGTCTTGGATGGGTTGAGCCTGAGCCCGTTTCTCCCCATCCAGATCCGTACGGCCTCCAGGCACTGGGACATCACTTCAAGGGCATCGTTGGGGTGGTCCGGGGTGGAGATGTACAGCTGGGTGTCGTCAGCGTACTGATGGTACTTCACCCTGAAACCACGGATGATCTCGCCCAGCGGCTTTACATAAATGTTGAACAAAAGGGGCGAGAGAACCGATCCCTGCGGCACCCCACATATAAGGGGCGTCGGGGTCGATCTCTGCCCCCCTGTCAACGCAGACTGTGACCGGTCAGAGAGAAAGGAGGAGAACCACCGTAAAACGGTGCCTCCCACCCCCAACCCTTCCAGCCGGTACAGCATGATACCATGGTCGATGGTATCAAAAGCCGCTGAGAGAAATAACAGGACCAGGACAGAGGAACAACCCCTGTCCCGAGCCCTCCAGACTAGGGGGAATACTGGGGGTATTCTTAAAAAAAAAAACCTTTCCTCAGCCATCTCCTTAGCAGTTTCCCCACTTGATACTTCTGGCTTTATAAAAAGTTTTGTGCAAAGGTCTGTTGGTGTTGCAATCTGTTGCATTATTTATATCATTTGTAACTGATGGTTTCTTTCTTGAATTGCAATTCTGGAAAGATGGTTGCTGGGCAACTTTAATTGTGAGACTTGATAGACTTCCAGAAGTCACTTCTTGTTTAGTTGGAAGACACAGATATTTATTTGCAACATGTAAAGGTAGAAGATTCATGATTTGCATTGGAGAAGGATTTGTGTCATTCAAGGTCAGGAAACAGCAATCTGTTTATTCTGTGCAGCACAAAGAGGTGTGCTTTCAGGAATAAATCATAAATTGAGAGCCTCCAATATACAGTAACAGTAACATAGTTGGAAGGGATCTTGGAGGTCATCTAGTCCAACCCTCTGCTTAGCATTGCTTTTATACACTTCTGAAAAACAAAAGCATGTGATTATTTGCAAGCAATAGGCAACAAAGCAACCACATCCCTGACAGAGGATGGCCTTCCTAGAAGGTGGAATATTACAGCCCTCACTCTTCTGTCCCTAACTGATAAGACTTAGATAAGAACTAAGTGTGCAAAACTTTGTAACCCATCTATCTGTGACAAGAAAGAAGAGGTAACTCTAAATCAGCAGCCGATCTGGCAGCGTTCTTTGGTAAGGACAATGACATGATCTTTTTACGAATGTGCAGGCAGAAAGAGCCCAAAAAAGGAAAATAAAGAGCAAGGAAAAAAATTAATAAAAACTTGAGTTTTTTTGGCTCTGGACAGTCACACAGTCCTACGGAATGTGATGCAATGGAATCCAGATTCTGTTGTGTGTATGTTAAATCATATAATTTAAATATTATTTTCTTCCCAACACCCATTATGAAAGACACTATCATTGAGACATAGTATTCTGACAGATGTCTTTCTGGTTCCTGGTCTAATTCAGCTGAATCTCCAGATCAACTCACCTTTCTGAATTGAAGCTTTAAATCAAAAGGGCTACCTCCAAAACCATTTCAGATTTTTACATGTATGCCCTTCCCCCCCCCCTTTGTTGTTGTTGTTGTGGTAATCTCACCAGGGTCAAGGTTGACTCAGCCTTCCATCCTTTCGAGGTAGGTAAAATGAGGACCTGTATTGTGGGGGCAATAAGCTGTATAAAAAATAACACCGCTTTGGGGGGGGGCAAAAGCCCTACTAAGCAGGTATATACAAAGTATGAAGGCTATTGCTTAATGCATTGTAAGCCACCCTGAGTCTCCGTAGATGGGCGGCATATAAATCAAACCAATAAATAATAAATAAATAAATAATTGTGGTTATTGTTATCATTATTTAGAAGATTGCCCAATTTCAAAAGTTTTTCTGGGCATCTTACATAAATTAAAGGGAAGAAAAGAAAGCATTAAAAAAAATCACCACCAGAAGACATCCATTTCCAAATCCAATCAATCCCATTTAGAGTTTTGGTTCAGAAAGTCAAAATCAAACTAGACCAGAAATCCTTTAAAATGATTTAAAAAGTGAATCAACTGGTCTTCAACATCTGGATCAAACTGAAAATTCAGTTAGGATTTTACTTGGCTGCCTTCTTCATACAACCCAAATAAACCTGAAAAGATATTTTCTCTCTCTCACACACACACACCAGTGGTGGGTTCCTCCCGGTGTCACCAAACCGGTTCTCCCCACCCTCCGCCTACCCACCCACCCCCACCCCCGCGTTATTCTTACCTTTTATTTGGCCCCACTCCCAATCTGTTGCTGCCTCCTGAGTCCCAGCTGATGGCTAGAGGGAAAAAAACTGTTTAAACTCTTGCCACAGGGCTTCAAAGGGCCGCCCTACAGCTGATCAGTGTTAAAAGAAAACAAATGAGTAGATCAGTGTCTGCAAAAATAAATGGTGGGATTCTACTTCGGTAGAACTGGTTGTTAAGTAGTTAAGCCAGTGGTTCCCAAAGTGGGCGGTATCATGCCTTAGGGGGGCGGTAAGAGGCAAGGGGGGTGGCAGGGGAGCGCTAGAGGCAAAAGGGGGTGACGGGGTGCTAAGTGGCAAGGAGGGTGGCCCCCATCCTTTGGCCTGTGCCTCACAGCAGTTACCTCCTTGCAAGCAAACAGCAAGAAAAAACAACTCCTTTCAACTTCAGCATAGGCTAATTAGCAGGTTGATTAGATCTGCCTCCCGACTCTCAGATGATTTGCTCTCAGCTGTTTTGCCCAGGGCTCAGCTGTTTGCTGCAAATGCTGGAGCAGATTTTTGTTTCTCCTTATGCAAATCAAGCTGAAAACGAAATTGAAAATAAAGCAGGGTGTTGGCTGTTACGTTGGAAAATTAGGCAGAGGCAGATTTCTTTTCTTTTTCCTCACCAAAAAGGTAGGTGCAAACAATGGGAAATTTAGGGCAAAAGAGGAGAGTTCAAGATTTTAAAACACAAAAGAAAAAAAGCTCTATTTAACTAGGGAATTGTAATAATTGAGTTACTATTAATTGTATATTGTGTTGAAAGCAGAAATGGTTAAGTTGTGGTTTGGAGGAATCTATGGGGGAAATTATTTGGTTTATTATTATTGGTAAATATAATTAATTGATTGTTAATAGATGGATCTAGCCAAATGACTCACAAGACAAGTATAATTATGAACTTTCCTTTATTTATTTCAGGCCTGAATTAATCCCAGGCCTAATCAGATTATCAGTTACTGACCATCAGTCTTTTCTATTACAGGTACACATCTGAAACTGGGGGATCTCCACGTGGAGCAGCCTTATATACTAGGGGGGAGGAGCCAGAAGGTAAGGTGTGTCTATGGGGGTGATGGGGTGTGTACTTAGTTAACCCTTGCAGGACTATGGGGGCATGGAGTTGAGGGAGTTAGACATTTACTCTGACAAAGCCCCCTCTAAATGTCTAACTGGTTGCGGGTACTTGATGTTTACATATATGCATGCCACATACAAAGAACATAAGTTACATATGAACACATATTTTAGACATGAGGTAAGCGTGCTGCTTATGTGGTAAAGGTTTTGTGAGTATATCAGCCGTTTGCTCCTCGGTATCACAATGTACTGCCTTTATAAAGCCAACCTCTGAAAATTGTCTCACATGTTTGCATTTGATACCAATGTGCCTTGATTGTTGGCCTACTGCGTCGGCTTTTGATATCTCTATTGCTGCCTTGTTCTCTTCGTGGATAATTATAGGGTATGTTGGCTCAGTCCAAATATTACTAATTAGGTCATCGAACCATATCAGATTATTTGCGGCTTTGGAAAGGCAGACAAACTCTGCCTCAGTGGTGGAAGTTGCTACCAGTTTCTGCTTCCCTGTGTACCAATGGATGGGGCTTCTGTTAATAAACAGTATATAACCTGAGGTACTTTTTCTACTCTTGATGTCTCCCGCCCAATCGGCGTCAGCATAACAGGTTAGTTTTGGTTTTGTGGATGTTTCTGGCTCGAGACTCAGTTGTGCATTGATGCTGTATTTGAGATACCTGAGCAGCCTCTTGATGGCATCCCAGTGTGTTATGGTAGGTTTGCTAACATGTCTGGATAGCAAATTGACTGCCAGAGTGATGTCAGGTCTGGTCCAATTGGCTATATATAGTAATGATCCTATGGTGGACCTGTATAATTTGTTGTCGTTAAATGGCTCAGATTCATCATACATATTTTTTAGGAATTCTGGTTGCATGGGAGTCTCACAGGTTTTCGCTTCTGACATATTGCATTTGGATAATAGTTCGGTGATTTTTTCTTTTTGAGAAAGTCGGAATCCCCTGTCTGTTTTGATTACATGGACTCCTAGGTATTTATCAATCTTGCCCAGAGACTTTAAGGAGAAGTGGCTTCCTAGCTCGGTGGCGAATTTATCGCATTTGTCTTTATGTTTGCCTATGTATAGAATATCGTCCACATAGACAAGTATGCCCTCAAATGAGTCATTTCCCCCTTTCGTAAAAAAACACTTGTCAGCTGAAGTGGCTGTAAATCCCATGGAGTTGAGTGCCTTGGCTAAGCAATCATACCACCTTTTACCCGATTGCTTGAGCCCATACAAGCTTTTATTTAGGAGCCATGTGCTGCTTCCTTCTTTGTTGTACCCTGGTGGCGCCTTTACGTATATCTCCTTGTCCAGCTTGGCATGGAGGTATGCTGTCTGTACATCAAATTGAAATACTTCAAGCCCCAGGATTGTAGCTATTACCAGAGCGCTCTTGACACTCTCAGCTCTGATGGTAGGTGAGTAGGTGTCCGTGTAATCCTCTGGGTACTTCTGAACAAATCCTTGTGCAACCAGTCTAGCTTTGTATAGCGCTTTGTTATTCTCCAGTGTTTTGATTCTGAACACCCATTTGGTTCCTATTGGTTTCTTGCTTTCAGGTACTTGGGCTGGCGAATACACATGTAGGTCTCTAAGGCCTTTCATTTCTTTATCCATGGCTGATTCTCATTTTTCTCTCTCTTCCTGGGGGAGGCTGAGTATGTCTTCATAGGAACTAGGGGTGATGTTGTTACAATTTATGTTCATGATGTAGTCCTCCAGTCTTTTTGGGGTTTTATTCCTATTGGCTCTAACGGGCCTGCTTGGAGATGCATCTGTTACGTGCAGGCGCTCGGCTTCCTTTTCCGTTAGGCTGTCTAGCTTCAAGGTGGGGTGTCCTTCTTTCCACTCCTTGGTGCTTATTTCATGAAGTTTGGTTTTGATGTGTTCATCTTCCTTTGTTTTCTTTGTGGATATTTCATCTTCCCTTTGGTTGTGGTCGTGTGTGTCTTTGTTGATGATGGTGTCGTTGGAGTGAATTTGGGACCAGTTTGTATTCTCATGGAAGTCTGCAGATCTGGAAACGATAAATCTGTTATTGCTGTCGATAACAATGCTTTTGTGTATGCTTTTGTGCCCGGCTCATAGCCCATGAACTTTAGTCTCTTTGATATCTTTTCCCCTTTCCTTCTTAGTTGCCTGGGGATGTGGACATCTGCTGGGGCACCGAATATATGTAGGTGGGCTAGGTTAGGTTTTCTCTTATACAGCATTTGGTATGGTGTTTTGTTTATGGAGCTAGACCATAACCTGTTTAGTGTGTAATTGGAGTAATGCAATGCCTCTGACCAAAAAGTCTGTCCCAACCCAGCGTCCTCCAAGACGCACCTCATAATGGTTTGTAGCATTCCGTTCTTTCTCTCTGAGACCCCATTCTGGAATGGTGAAAAAGGTGAAGAGGAGTAATGCGCCATACCCTGCTCCTTCAACCATTTTGTGAATTCCTTTGCCATAAACTCAAACCCTCTGTCTGCCATTATTTGTCTTATTTTTATGTTGTGTTGCAGTTCTATTCTTTTGTGAAACTCCTTAAACCTCTGAAATACTTCGTTTTTGTGTCTGAGAGAGTAGACATACCCATATCTGCTGTAATCATCCACAATAGTCAGGAAGAACCTTTTTTTGTGTCTGATGGATGGTGTCAGTGGCCCTACTAAGTCCATGTGTATTAGTTGGAAGGGGGATTCGGTGGTTCGTTCTGACCTCCTTGGCCTTGCCTTAACCTTAATCTTTGACCGTTTACAAATTGAACACTCCAAATAGTTTTCACAGTTTTTTACTTTGAGGCCTTCGGTAAATTCTGGCATTTTCTTTACAACAGGGAAGCTGATGTGTCCCAGCCTTCTGTGGAGGAGGTGGGTACAGTTGTCATGCATTGGTTTCCCCATGGATATAACATTTTTACTAATTGGTTTACAGTCATTTGCCCCTTGTTGCGCCCCCTCTATTCCAGTGTTTCCCCTTTCCTCATTGCCTGTGCTTGCGTTAATGTTTCCCCTTTTACTCATGTTAGACGTGAAGTAGGGCAGGCCCTCCTTATGATTACTTCCCTGATCCTGTTTCCTTGTTTTAGTATGTAGGCTTTCCCCTCCTTGAATACTATCTCACTACCCGTGTCTTGCGTGAGTTTGGTGGTGGCTAGTACGTTATAGGGTATCTCTGGTACATACAGTACCCCCTCTATTTCTCCAATAAGTGGAATGTACACGTTTCCCTTTCCAAGTACCTGAACACTGTTCTGATTGGCTACTTTTAATTTGAAGTCTGTCTCAGTGAGTGAGTTGAATAGTTTTGGATCACTCCTGGTGTTGTTTGTGGCTCCTGAATCTTAGAGCCACATGTCCTTTCTCATCTTTGATTTGGTGTCTGGGTCATTGTGACTAAATCCGTACATGGAGCCTGGATTGCTGTCCCTAGAGCTATCCCTGCGCTTGTGATATCTTCTTGGGTTGGGGGACCACCCACGCCCTCTGTCAGCATCAGCTTTCCTGCTTTAGCTGCCATAAGAAACAGGGAGGGATTAGGTATGGAGCAAAGGGGGGGAAGAGAGCAGGAGGGGGTTTGTCTTTGTAGGAGGGGACTTCGTGGGAATCGAAAGCTGGATTTCAGAAGGGGATGGCCGACCAACTGTCTCGACATTCCTGATGGATGACGCTGCCAGACGTGTTGCCACCTGACCTTTGGAAGACCTTTAGATTGGCTGAGAAACTATAACACGAGGGGGGGAAGAAGCTTAGTAGATGCATTTCGCGCGTTTTGATCACTTCCAGCTTTTCACTGGGATGTTAATCTTTTCATATTCAGTAAAAGTACCAGATTCTTCAAAATGCTTGAGTTTGGGGTTTTCTTTCCTGGATACTGAAGGAAGCATACCTGACATTAAGCTGGAAGTCATCTCAGTCATCCCGGACAAAACCCGAGGGGACTGAAAATCCAAAGTATGTCAGATCAAGGGAGTGATGACGAAGGGAAGATGGGGGCAGCGAGTTCAACCGCCCTCCAGTCGGAAAGAGAAACTGCAGAATGGCTGGAAAAACTCCGTTTGGAACCGGAGGAAGCTAGATGGTCCAAAGGTGTGGGCAGACTGCCGGACTGGGGGGAGAATCCCCGGGGAGTGACGACTTCCAGACCCCGAAAAAGGGAGGCAGTGTGGATGCAACAGCAGAAGGAACGTCTCATGATAGATCAAGCCTTGCAGCTTATCCGGGATGTGGAAGAAAGCAGAAAAAACCGTGAGTCTTTTGAAACTCCTGTGGAGAAGGGGGAAGCAGACCCCAGGGGGGAGGCAGAAGAGACAGCCTGCGGGGGAGAGGAAGAGTTTGAGGAGGGAACATCCCAGGCTTCGGCAGCTCGAGGAAGAGATGCAGCCGGCCAGAGAACCCCAGCCCTGCAGCCCCCCCCCGCAGACGTAAAAAGCCAAAAATCCCCCCCCTTCCTGGAAAGTTTGATGGAAATCCTAAAACCTTGGGATTTTTCCTGACCCAAGTGTGGAACCACATGCAGGATTGGGGGGAGGACTACGAAACAGATGCGGCTAAAGTCAGAAGCGTTGCGAATGCCCTAGAGGGAGTGGCGGCTGAGTGGATGGTAGTTCTCCACAATAACAACTCCCTCCTGCTGAGAAATTACAACCAGTTCATGAGGGCCCTTAGAAGACGTTTTGAAGACCATTTAGCTGAACGAAAGGCGAGACTCAGAATGAAGAGCATTCAGCAGGGCCGGAGGCCGGTGGCAGAGTATATCCAAGAGTTTCGTGAACTGGCACCTTATATGACAGGCTGGTCAGAAATGGCGCTTTTGGAGAGTTTCAAGGATGGATTGAATGATGAGATATATCGAGATTGCAGGAGCATGGGGGTCCCCAATGATTTGGATAGATGGTACATAGTAGCTGAGGATGTGGAGATCAAGCTGAAACGGAGCGAACTCCGAGGAAGGCGGATGGGGGACCAGTCATCCTCTCTCTACCGTAAGGGGGCGGCCAAGATGACTGGCGGGAAGACCGAATTCAAACCCAAGTCAAAGCCCTTCACCTGTTTCAAATGTGGGAAGGAGGGTCACCGGGCGGCCGAATGTTTCTCCAAACCACCGCCAAAAGCCACCGGGGCCAGCCAAAAGAAAAGCGATAAAATACCCGCCAAAACCCGCGGCACCGCCCTGAAAGGAGAAGTCGTTGAGTTCACTCCCCGGAACCAGCGTGAGTTGGGAACTCCGACCAACGATGACGACAGCGAGACAGACTCCGACTCGGACACCGATGAACGGGTGAGTCACACGGAAGAACCCTTACTCATCCCCGTAGAAGAAAGGGTGCCCTTCACAGGAACTCACGCGCAATTGTTAGCCCTGTTGGACTCGGGGTGCACTAGGTGCATAATTAGCCCCAAAGTAGTGGAGGAAATGGGACTGAGACTGAAAACTTTAAAAAGACCCATTGCATTTTGTCAATTAGATGGGTCGATTGCAGGGGGGGGCCAGCTAGTTTTATGACCGAACCCCTCGAACTACAGTTGGGGAATCATATAGAAAAGCTCAGCTTTATTGTAGCCCCTGGCATGGAAAGGCCCCTAGTTCTAGGACTGCCCTGGCTTCGTAAATGGAACCCACGAGTAAATTGGAAAACGGGGGTCCTGCGCATCCGTACGGCAGAACCACCTCCGGAAAAGGAAGGCCCCTCCCTAAGGGACGACATAAGACCAGAAGGGGCCGCAGTAGCCATTAACTATATTGAGGGAGAAGAGAAAATTCCGAAGGAATATTGGGACCTCAAGGAAGTGTTTAGTGAAAAAGCTTCTGATAATCTGCCTCCCCACAGGGCCACTGACTGCACCATTGAAATACTCCCAGGGGTGAAGCTTCCCAAACCAAAAATATACCCCATGACACCTCGAGAATTGGAGGAATTGCGGAATTTTATTGACAAAAACTTAGAACAGGGATTTATCGAACGAGCCAAACCCAAGGTAGCAGCGCCAGTAATGTTCCGCGAAAAGAAAGATGGATCCTTCAGATTAGTTGTTGATTATAGAAACATGAACGCCATTTGCGTGGAAAATGTCTATCCCCTCCCACTTATGAAGGACATGTTGGCCCATTTAGGAAAGGGAAAATTTTTTACCAAACTTGATTTAAGAGAGGCATACTACCGAGTGAGAATAAAAGAGGGAGATGAATGGAAGACAGCATTTAATTGCCCACTGGGGTGTTTCCAATTTAGAGTACTCCCTTTTGGACTACAGGGGGCCCCGGCCGTATTCATGCAGTTGATCAACGAAGTGTTGCATGAGCATCTATATAAGGGGGTGTTGGTCTATTTGGACGATATTCTAATTTATTCTGACAACATGGCCGACCATATAAGATTGGTTCGAGCGGTCTTGAATAAACTCAGAGCAGCTGAACTCTATGCCAAACTTTCTAAATGTGAATTCCATCAAGACAAAATCGACTATCTTGGATATCGTATATCGCATGAGGGAATAGAGATGGACCCGGAAAAGGTCCGGGCAGTAATGGAATGGGCCGCACCACGCACCCGTAAACAGTTACAGAGTTTCTTAGGGTTTGCTAACTTTTATAGACAATTTATCCCCTCTTTCGCAAAAATCGCACTGCCAATTACAAACTTGCTCAAAACAAAAGGGGAAATAAAACCCAAACCCTCGAAACCACTAGAATGGACTATGGACTGTCAGGCCGCTTTCGAAAAACTGAAACGGCTGTTTGCAGCTGAACCTGTACTCAAACACCCCGACATAGAACAACCTTTTGTAATACAAGCGGATGCTAGCGACGTTGCCGTAGGAGCGATACTTTTGCAAAAGAATGAGAATGGAATATTACAACCCTGTGCTTACACATCCCGTAAACTATCTGAAACAGAAAGGAGATGGGCCATATGGGAGAAGGAAGCGTTTGCAGTTAGATGGGCGCTGTTAACATGGAGACAATTTTTGGAAGGGGCAAAACATCCTTTCGAGGTGTGGACTGACCATAAGAATCTAGAAGCATTAAAAACACCACGCAAATTGTCACCCAAACAGGCACGCTGGGCCCAACATTTCAAGCGTTTCAATTTCACTTTACGTTACCTTCCTGGGGGAAAAAATTTCATGGCAGACGCACTTTCCAGATTGCCACAGTACAACAGCATAAAGAAGGAACTGGTTCAACCAATGATCCCCTTAACGCAATTGGCAACACCTGTCACTACCAGAGCGCAGAGTAAAACCGATCCAGAACTCTCAGGGGATTTACTCGAAAAGTTACGAGAAGCACTAAAAGCTGACGAGTGGTTTAAAATCCACTCGAATGAATGCACACTTCGCGATGGACTAGCTTGGGTTGGATCGAAATTGTATGTTCCGACCACATTAAGACCAACCGTATTGAAATATGCGCATGATGCCAAAGCCGCAGGACACTTTGCGTTTGTCAAAACTTTACATCTTGTTAAGAGACAATTTTGGTGGCCTGCACTAAAAAAGGACATACAGACATATGTGGCTAGCTGTCCAGTATGTGCCTCCGCTAAAAGACCTCCAGGAAAATCCCCTGGATTACTGCAAAGTGTGGCTAGACCGAACGCCCCATGGAAGGAAATATCTATGGATTTTGTGGTGGACTTACCCGACAGTGAGGGCTGCACTGTCATTTGGGTAGTAACTGATTTGTTTTCTAAACAAGTACATTTCATACCTTGCTCAAAGATCCCTTCAGCAAAAACCCTCGCAAAGTTATTTATTCGGCAGATTTACCGACTACATGGGTCTCCGAAAAGAATAATTTCTGATAGGGGTGTGCAATTTACTTCCAGTTTCTGGAGAGAATTTTTAAGATTGATAGGCTCCGCACAGGGGTTGAGTTCCAGTCACCACCCTCAGACAAATGGTGCTTGTGAAAGAACCAATGGGGTGCTCGAACAATACCTTAGATGTTACAGGACAATTGGGTGGACTTGTTGCCATTTGCAGAAGTGGCGTATAACAATTCTGTGCATAGTAGCACCGGATTCACCCCTTTTAAGGTTGCATCGGGCCAGGATTTTGTACCCATTCCCGAGTTACCTCAAGATGATCTCCAAAATCCCTCTTTGATAGATTGGATAGAACAATTAAGGAGCACCTGGACAGTGACTCGGAAGGCATTAGATGAGGCACACCGAGCTCATAAGGCACAAGCCGATAAGAAAAGGTCCCCAGCTCACATTTACAAAGTGGGGGATAAAGTCTATTTGTCTACCAAATACTTACAAACCACCCAGAGGTCTAAAAAGCTGGGGCCTAAGTATGTAGGACCATTCCGTGTGATCAGACTGATAAATCCAGTGACAGTTGAATTAGAATTACCAAAAACCTTGAGACAGATACATCCTGTATTTCATGTTAGTTTATTGAAACCTGAACACTCATCTCCCCTAAGGGTTGATCATAGCAACCCTCCAATTCCCATCCTCGTAGAAGGGGAGCAACATTTTGAGGTTAAGGAAATCTTGGACTCTAGAAAACACCATGGTAAAGTCCAATATCTGATTGCCTGGAAACATTTTCCACTATCTCAGGCTGAATGGGTAAATAAACGGGATGTCCTAGCTCCCAAGAAAGTACAACAGTTCTATGCCAAATACCCTGATAAACCTTGATCATTGTATATATTCTGTTTCTCTTTCTCTTTTCCCTTTTAATTAGGACTAACGTCTCTTCTGCAAGAGGGGCCGAATGTCAGCATCAGCTTTCCTGCTTTAGCTGCCATAAGAAACGGGGAGGGATTAGGTATGGAGCAAAGGGAGGGAAGAGAGCAGGAGGGGGTTTGTCTTTGTAGGAGGGGACTTCGTGGGAATCGAAAGCTGGATTTCAGAAGGGGATGGCCGACCAACTGTCTCGACATTCCTGATGGATGACGCTGCCAGACGTGTTGCCCCCTGACCTTTGGAAGACCTTTAGATTGGCTGAGAAACTATAAACACGAGGGAGGGAAGAAGCTTAGTAGATGCATTTCGCGCGTTTTGATCACTTCCAGCTTTTCACTGGGATGTTAATCTTTTCATATTCAGTAAAAGTACCAGATTCTTCAAAATGCTTGAGTTTGGGGTTTTCTTTCCTGGATACTGAAGGAAGCATACCTGACACCCTCTCTCTCTGAAAGGCTTACGTTCTGGAGACCGCCTCCCCCTGTTATCATTGTATCCCTTATCCCTGTTGTTTCTGGGGCAGTCCCTCTTTAAGTGACCCCTGGATCCACAGGAGAAGCATTCTGGGAGTTCCTGGCCCTATCCTGAAACTCAACCTTTTTTATGGGTCTATGATCCCTTCTGGACAGTTGGCGGTCCCTCCTTAAACTGTCCTCAGCTATTAGCCTGTTGGTTAGTGTGCCCAGTGATATGCTGGAGCTGTCCAGCTGGGTTATGAAATTGTCCCAGCTGCTATCTAAGGAGTTGATGATACTGATCAGACTTTCCTCGGTAACTATCTCCCCTCTCTGCATGAGTTCTGCCCTGGTTGCATTTAATTTCAAAATGTGTTCACTTATGGAAACTCCTGGTCTGAGCTTTGCTGAGTGGAACTCCCTAGATATTCTAGTTGTTGTTGCTCTGCTTTGACTGTAAAACAGACTGTGCAATTTTTGTATGACCTCAAAAACAGTTAAGTTGTCACCAATGGTGGGGTACATAGCAGGGGGAATAGTAGTTAATAGTATATAAAAAGCTTTGTGGTGAATGCAATCAACATCTAATGACCAAGGCCTTTTTGGGGGCTTGTTAACTAGAAAGAGTACATTTTCTTTCATGAATGCAATTTGTAATTGTTGACTCCACTCAATGAGATTGCCTCCATCTATCTGCAATTTTGGTAAATTAATAGTCACTGTCCCTGAATTGTTATAGTAATTACTCACAGAAGGCAGCTGTCCATGGTCCAGGGTATGGTTAAACTCGCAATAAGGCAATGGGATGTTTGATGCTAGTCTATACTGACTTGTCTCTATGTTTCTCATATCTCTTGTTATAGGTGGTGACTGAACATGTGCGAAGCTCATTTCGCACTGGAAGCCATTGTGAGGAGAGCTCACTGTGGTGGTCCTCAGGCCTAGGCCTAGGCTGGCTGGTGGGAGGCTGGACTCACCCCTGGTGTGTTCGGAGTCCTCCCTGGATGGCGGACACCATTGCTGGGTGGCTGGATCCCCAGCGAAGAACGGGAAGAGGTGAGGAGGCGAAGTGGTCACAGGTTGGGGACCTCTGAGGCGTGGCGGTAGGGTGGTAGCGGCGGACGTAAGTCGAGGATTTTCGAAGTCCTGGGGAGTGGCGGCGGTGGCGGCGATGGCTGTGGGTCCTGGTCAGCGCTCGCTGGTCTCCGGACGGGGAGGGAAGCCTGGCAGTGGTCGCAGGGTTGTTGGGTAGTTGGTCTTCTTTCTTGCTCCCAGGTGTTGTGTCGTTGGTGCTGCGGGTAGTGAGTTCGAGTCCTGCGGTTGGTTGGTTCCGCAGGTGGTGGTGCCTCTGTGCTCGTTTCCGGGGCTCGTTGTTTCCCTGGTCAGCGTTAGGTCGTTTGCCCCATAGCGGTTGGCTGCCCCGATGCCCTTCTGTTCCTCGGGGTTTCTCTTTCAGTTCATGGCTTGCGCGGTAGTTTTAAAAGTGGTGCCAAATGCTGCCGCTAAGGTTTCAATGGCTTTGTCCACTTCGGGCTTGGTGGGCAGGCTCTCGTTGTGTTGGGCCTGCTCTTCGTAGTCGTTCTCGGGGTGCCCCGTGTAGATATCGGGGTTCAGGCTGTTTCCCACCTCGAAGTTTGAATCCTGGCTCCTCATTGGTTGCTGGCCATTCCAAGATGGCCACCGGGAAAGTGGCGCAAAAATGAAGCCGTTTTCGCCCGGTATCTCTGTTGGGGGGATTCTTTCCCTTACCAGGCTGGCGGCTTCGTTGGCTTGCTTCTGGATTTTCATTGCTGCTCCATGGTCCTCCAGGAGGCCTTGGAGTTTTGCGATGAGTTCTTCTTTGCTGGCGGTTGTCTCCATCATTTTTTGTAGGGCATCTCTGAAGTCATCGCCTTCCTCTGGTTCCACTCTTTTGCCGTCGCTGGCTCCTTCTTGAGAGTCTTCGTCGTTGGAGAGTGGGTCTGGATAGGCATCCTGCTCACTCTCGGTTGTTGCAGTCTTAGCTGTGGTGCCTTCGGTTGCCTGCAGCTCTGCCATCATGTTTGTGTATGCTCTTGTGTTTACTGTTTTTCTTTTTAGAGTAAACTGCTGATTCTGTCATTGCTCAGAGTCGTGGGCAACCATCCTTTGCTACCATATTGTTAATAGATGGATCTAGCCCAATGACTTACAAGACAAGTATAATTATTAACTTTCCTTTATTTATTTCAGGCCTGAATTAATCCCAGGCCTAATCAGATTATCAGTTACTGACCATCAGTCTTTTCCATTACAGGTACACATCTGGAACTGGGGGATCTCCATGTGGAGCAGCCTTATATACTAGGGAGGAAGAGCCAGAAGGTAAGATGTGTCTATGGGGGTGATGGGGTGTGTACTTAGTTAACCCTTGCAGGACTATGGGGGCATGGAGTTGAGGGAGTTAGACATTTACTCTGACATTGATTTGTAAGAAATTGGATTGCATGGAAATAATTAGAATATTCATGTTCATATTGATTAATATACAAAAAAGATAGTTATATAACTAATTTATTTATATTAAAATGTTGAATTTGTATTAAACAACTGTAATATTACATAATTAACCAATGTGAGGATGGATATAAAAATAGATGACAATGGGAAGGGGTATAATATAGAATAGAAGGGAAAAATTGAATTTGATTAAGATTAGAGATGAGGGTGAAGGGTAATATTGTTTTTTTTAAAAAAATAGATGAGGAATAAATATGGCAAAAAGGAAATTTAGAAATTGTAAATTTAATTGAAATGACTAAACACTGTTTAAATTTGTGAACCGGCCAAATACTCTGTTCAAAGAAAATACATTGTATGTTTGTATGTGTGTTTCTAATTATTGCTATTTATTCATATTTGTTCTCTTTTATTCTTTAAAGTTTAACAATTCATTCTTTATCTTAATATCTTTATATTTGTTTGGGGTTGCCTTTCTTCCCTTTCATCTTTTTTATTGTACAGCAATCTTTCTCCTCAAACCTACCACCTCTCTCTTTTCTTTCCTTCTTACTTTCTCTTCCCCCCCTCTTCTTCTCCTCCCTACTTCCTCTTCCTTTCTCCTTCTCCTCCTCTCTTCCTCCCTCTCTTACCCTCACTCCTACTCTAATTTCCCTTCCCTTCCTTCCTCCTTTCTCTTCCTTCCCTCTCTTCTCCTTCCTTCCTTCCTCTCTATTGCTGTATCCTTTTGTGCATATGGATTACTCAGAGGACTGAAAAAGTTATTTTTGACTGGTCCTCGCACTTTTGACCAGTCCTCAAACTTACGACTGTCCTCACATTTTACGTTTTTTGCCCTATCTTGTCACCATGGTGAAGAGAAGCAGTTGTGAAATGAGTGACATGGTTGTTAAGAATGCTGCACGGGCATAAATGTGAGAATGGTCATAAGTGTGAGGACCAGTCAAAATTGCAAGGACCTGTCAGGAATGACTTTTTTCAGCCCTCTGAGTAGTCCCTATACACATAGCCATGGCCACCCGGTCATATGACCAGCTAGCCACACCCACCCAGTCACATGACCTCCAAGCCACGCCCACAAAAATAAGCCACCCCCACAGAACGGGTAGTAAAAAAATTTAGAACCCACCCCTCACACACACACACACACACACACAAATAGAATCCACTGAGCACAATTTTGTGAACTTCACTGGTTTCCAGTCTGATTGCTAGTACAATTTAAAACCTATAAAGCCCTACATGGGGCTTTATAGGTTTGAAGGACTGTCTATGTCCTTCAGTCTGGTCAGAAAGTGCCAGCAGGGTTGGCAAGTTCCTGGTTCTTTGATTAAACCGTGCCATCTATTGGGACCCAGGAAGTATATCCGTTTTCTGTTGCAGCATCAGCCCCTCTGGAATGAGATCCTCCGGAATTCCATAATGCTTCCCACCCTGTTGACATTCCAGAATGCCTTGAAGACCTGATTGTTCTCCCAAGCCTTGGGTTTAGCTGGATGGAGTCCCTTGTTGAATTAGTTTTTGTATACAGCAATGGTATCCCATCTGGTTGGTTTTGCATTGTGTTTGTATGGTTTATTATACTGTGAGTTGCCCAGAAATGCTTTGGAGTGCGGAGTTGCCTAAGTTGAATTAAACCAACAAGTCAACAAAGTGGAAGGAATTAGGTGAATTTGAGAAGTGCTTTAATTCCTGCCCCCCACTTGCTTGGGAGCATTGGGGGCCGTCAGCTAAACAATGCCGGATGGCGGGCCCACGGGGGAGGGCCTTCTCTGTGGCTGCCCCAGCTCTCTGGAACCAGTTACCTCCTGAGGTCTGAACCATCCCCACCCTATTGGCCTTCCGAAAAGCGGTGAAGACCTGGCTCTTCCGGAAGGCCTGGGGCCGTTGATCTCGCTGTTACGATCTGGAGAGATCCGGCCATGAATGGTGTGAATGGGTTTTAATGGTTTTTAATGGTTTAACTTTTAATGTTTTATATATGGTTTTTAAATGCATTATAAGCCACCTTGAGTCTTTGGAGAAAGGCGGTATACAAGTTGAACAAACAAACAAACAAACAAACAAATAAATAAATAAATGTGGGCTGAGAAGGTTGAACCCACATCATCTTCTCCAGGCCCCAAAACAGTTGTTGTGGGCTTTCTATAATTAAGACACAGATATAGCAGAGTGGGAAGGGACCTTATAGGTCAGTGATGGCTAACCTTTTTGCCGTCGCGTGCCAAAAGTGGGGGTCGCACGTGGGGGGGGTCGCATGTGTGTGCCCACACCCATAATTCAATGCCCCCATGCCTCCGTGCATGCACACACGACCTCCCCCCGCTTTCGGCACGCGACACCAAAAAGGTTAGCGGTGGGCCCAGTAGGCCTGTTTTTCGCCCTCCCCAGGCTCCAGAGGCTTTCTTGGAGCCTGGGGAGGGTGAAAATGGCCTTTCCCGCCTCCCCGAAGGCCGGAAAGGGCCCATTTCCTGACTTCTGGCGAGACTAGAAGGCCCAAAAATCATCTGGTCTGTGCGCAGATGTGCACTAGAGCTCAGCTAAGGCAACGTTCGCGTGCCCACAGATATGGCTCCGTGTGCCACGTGTGCCATAGGTTCGCCATCACGGTTATAGGTCATCTAGTTCAACCCCCCACTAAAGCAGGAGATCCTACACCATTTCTGACAAATGGCAGTCCAATCTTTTTTTGAAAGTCTCAAGTGATGAAGCTCCCACAACTTCTGAAGGCAACTTCTGTTCCATTGGTTGATTGTTCTCATTGTCAGAAAGTTCCTTGTTATTTCTAGGTTGAATCTCTCCTTGGTCAATTTCAATCCATTATTCCTTGTCTGGCCTTCAGGTGCTTTGGAAAACAGCTTGACCCCCCCTCCTCTCTGTGTCAGCCCCTCAAGTATTGGAAGACAGTTATCATGTCTCGCCTGGTACTTCTCTTCATTAGACTATCCATGCCCAGTTCATGTACCCGTTCTTCAAATGTTTTAGTCTCCAGTCCCCTAATCATCCTGGTTGCTCTCCTCTGCACTTTTTCTAGAGTCTCAACATCTTTTTTAATTGCTGCTCAGTTCAGCTAACAAAAAAAAAAAGAAGGAAAGAAAGAAAGAAAAGAAAATAGTTTGATGTTTTTTTATTAAACATCAGCAAACATAAAATAGTTTTCTGGAAATAATGAGATAAAAGCAGGCAGAAGCAGGGAGAAGCATGAACAACAGACCAAAACTTTTATCTGTAACTATCAGGATAACGAACTTTACAGAACAGCTGGAAACACGATTGTAGATAATTGGCATGGACAAACAGTCCTAAAGGGAGTGGTTATTTAAATTTTAACTTTTTCAAATATATGATACCAAGGGAAGAAAGATGGAAATTAAGAAACAGGGTGATCCCTCATCTAATCTGCACTTGGTACAAGTCGTTCTCCACTTACGACTGTGATTGAGCTTAGCCATTATAGTCGTAAGTTGTGACGGTTGTAAAGCAGATTGCCGTATCACCACAGCTGTTTTTCTGATTTTTTTTCCAATGGTTGTTAAATGAACACTGCAGTCATTAAATGAACCCTTTGTTCATCATGGGCTGGCTTTTGCTGGGAACTGAAAGTAAACACCAGTTTCTGGCAAAAAAACCTGTAGTAAATTGCAATCACTGGCCAACATCTGCCTGTGGGCAGAGATGTAATGTGGGCTGGTGGAGAAACATGCATAATTGCCCGGATTGCCTCATTTTACACCCACTGTCAAGCTTCGAAGCGTATTCATGCTGCTTTCACTTTTGTTGCTTACTCAGCTTGCCAACCAACTATGGGGGGAGGGAAGGGGGAATCAGAATGTGAGTTTTAAACATCAAGCAATCAGCTCCTGAGAACCAAGGTCACTGCAGCAGGCATTAGCCAGACTTTCAAGACATCTTCTCACAACAATATTGTGACACTTAATTGGACAATGTGCTCTGCACTAATAGAAGGGAGGGAGGATTCTGTAATTATATTGAACTGCGCGGGAATTAGCCAGAGCTGGTTTTGCTTCTGTTCTGTGCCGAAATGATGTATGCAATAAGGGTTTGCATTAAGAGATTGGGTCGTCTCAACAGTGTTTGCTGGGTTGGGTTTGTCAGTCGGAACCTTGACACCTACTGCAGCTTCCAAAGGATCTTCAAGGGCAGCCCCACAGAGAAAGCATTACAGTAATCAATTCATGTTTAAATGTTCTTTCTCAGCCTCAGACCCTCCAGCTTCGTGATCAGTTTCTTTTTCCTCTGATCCGGAGCTGTTCAGATATCCCGTATTAGATTTCCTCTCATCCAGCACACATGGAAGGCTCCAAGTTGAGAACTGAGTTACGAATTAGATGTACTTTATTTATCCATGATATGATGTGTGACTCTGGACAGGATACATCCATAAAAGTCAAGGAATTTCAGCTGGCAGGTTTCAGGAGAAGAGCCTTCTGAGCTGGCTGGGGAATTCTGGGAGATGAAGTCCACTAGGCTTAAAGTTGCCAAGATTGGAGACCCCAGGTTTAAAAGACCGAGTATGCTACATTAAATGTACAGCAGGAGCTATAGAAACATTGCAGTTGAGTAGCCTGTGTCAACTATTCAGGCTGGATGGAGGAAACAAATATAACTTGCAGCCGATTCATGTGAATAAATGCCCTTCCATTATATCTAAGAAAATAAAATAAAAAAAAAGGAGTTTGAAAGGTTTGCTCCCCTATTGTGACATATGGGCATTGCTTACTACTCCCAGAAGTAGAATTGTACTTGTTTTATTAAAGTAGGTCATAAAGTGAGATTTGGATATAAGAGTGAAATGATACGGGGTTGGCCTAGATGATCTTTTAAGGGCGCTCGACCTAAATATTGTAAGACAAGTTCTGAGTTCGCAATGTTCAAAATGTCAAACCATAGAGCAGCTCTCTCACCTCTGAGGCAACGTGCAGAGTTAGAAACCACATAAGTCAATATGAAACTAGTATTTCCTGCTGATGTTAGTGCCTCAAATGCAAGGTTTAATCAGCTTTCTGCACAGCAATAAGGAGCCTAGCCAATAGGAATGAACTAACATATTTCCGTATTTTACTAACTAAAGAACACGTGTCTTTATGAGAACGTTTTTCAGATGAGAGATGGTTAACTTTCTGTCTGAACCATTGGCCAAATAAAGTTTCTCTTGAACTCGAAGTCTGACTCCTTTGATTTTCTGCCACATTATCATTCTCAACTACAGGTAGTCCTCAACGTACGACAATTGAGCTCAAAATGTATGTTACTGAGTGAGAAATTTGTTGTGTTTTGCTCCATTTGATGACTTTTCTTGCCACACTTGTCAAGGGAATCACTGCCATTATTACATGAGTAACCCGGTTAAGTGAATCTGGCTTCTCTATTGACTTTGCTTGTCAGGTCACTAAAGGGGATCACATGATTTTTGGGAATGGTCATAAATATGAACCAGTTGCCAAGCATCTTTTGATCACCTGACCATGGGGATGCTGCAATGGTCTCAAGTCTGAAAAATGATCATGTCACTTTTTTCAGTGCCGTTAACTCTGAACGGTCACTAAGGGAACTGTTAAGTCGAGGACTACCTGTACAGGCAAATGTTTAGGCTATAACATTTCATGTTCACAAGGCAACATTCCCAGGAGCAATTTCAGCCTGGATATGTGTTGTGGGACGGTGCTTCAGACTACAGATTTGTCACAACTCTCATTGAGTGGATGGTGTACTTTCCGTTCATGATTTAACACAGGGCCATCCAAAATATTTGTTTGTGCAGAACTGCAAAGGTTTGACACGAATGATAGGTTCAATACAGGTAGGCCTTGAGAATTACAGGTTGCAAGTAATAATGGCCACACAATGGATGGGTCATGGGGCCATCCCAATTTTGGGTTCTTGTATCAGTCGTAAGTGTGAACATGCTGGGCTGTGAAGCGAACCCATTGTTCTGCTGAAAACGAAGAGCTGGTGTTCTGCAAGACTATCGTAAAATCCGGTCATGTGACTATCAGCCGCTATAAATACAGCCCTGTGGCACTCATGTGACTAACAATGGGAGTGGTGGCAAACGATCATTGGAATGTTGGATCCGAGTTGTAAGTCCCCTTTTTCTCGTAGGTCATAACTTCAGCTGGCCAATACGCATAAGCTGAAGAATACTTGTACAATCCAGAGCACTTGTTAAAGGACAGTGTGTATTTCTAAGCAGAAAAAGTTCAGATTGAAGAATGAAGGCATGAGTTGCTTGGCATCTCCCCTCCAGCAAATGCTTAGAGGTCTTGTGAAATGCAGAATGTGAACAGGTTTTGCAAGCTCTTCCATCCGCTTTCTTTATATATAGATCCTCTTTACTGTTTTAAGTAAATCACAAGGAAATTGATTATGCAAATAATGGTAGTTGGGAGCACTGAATAAGCAGCTCATTGCTGTGAATTTCTTCTGCCTAAACTGAGTGTATGTATAGAGACAGAAAGTACGTATCTTATATAAAGGTGTTCTTAAACAGCAGCGTAGGGCTGAGTTGGGGTTTTCAAATGGAAAATCTATAAATAGTGCTAAGACAAGTAACCAGAATTCATGAGTATCATAAAAATACTACCAGGGTGAGTAAGAATTATGAAAAATATTTCTTTTCCCAGATGTTGGATGAAAAAAAAAAAGAGGTAATAAGCAAATCAGACCACATTTGTGAATGGTTTTTATCAATGCACACACAAAATGTATATATTTGCACAATCAGAAAAATTAACATCTTCAGTCTGAACACTGTTGACGGGGGGGGGGGGGGGGAGAGCAGTTTAGGGGGAAAAGAGAGAGAGAGAGAAATCTGTTAAGTCAACCGCTGAAAAGGCAAGCAAATAACTAACATTATTGCCTGACAGTTTGATAGGAAAGTACTGAATCTGTATTCATAATTTCAGTTTCAGGCTGAAATTCAGTGATTCAGAGGAATGCTATAGAGCCTTAACTTTAAAAATGTTTATAGAACTAAACACACAATGGTCTCCCAAGTCAGTCAAATAAAATATGTGCAAGAGAAAGAGGCTAATTGAGCTCCTTCAAGATTTCAAGAAATTATTTGGTCTTGGTTATATCTTTTGTACGATTTTTTTTTTTTAAATCTTAAAACCTATTCTTCTGGTGAACACTCTTTCATGGCAGTGTCAACTCATCAAATACAGTACTCTGTTGTTTCAAGACAGAAAGAAAAGATTAACATTAAGGCATTACACCGAGCTGCACTGTCTGCTTTTGAGAAATTAGAATCCGCTTAGTTAAACTTGAATACATGGAATGTTGGCACAGGAGCTGCAATGGGCTGCCACTCTCACCGATTCTTGAAATTGTCCTAACATACATACATTCTGAAATGGCTTTTAATTATACAAATTGAAAACTGGATAAAACTTCCAAATAATAACTAACGGGTAAAATAGGGGTTTGCTTTATTTTTATGTTATGTACAGAATACATGTCTTGTACTATGATGGGGCAGGTCAAATCAACAGCTATAATCTC
Source organism: Pantherophis guttatus (assembly GCF_059756535.1). NCBI lineage: Eukaryota > Metazoa > Chordata > Lepidosauria > Squamata > Colubridae > Pantherophis > Pantherophis guttatus. The sequence goes on from NC_142068.1 coordinate 18,841,217, forward strand.
TAAATTATGCTGCTTTGATTGCTTTATTTTTAACCTGCTGGAGATGATGCATTCCAAACCAAATGGACAGAACAGACTGGATTTCCTAAGTTGGTTGCGCACAATTAAAAAGAGTCTTAAAAATCTACAGCCAAGTCAATAGTAATAATTTGTTGGTCTTAAGCAAAAAAGTTATCTTCTTGAACGAAAACATTCTAACTAAAGTCTTACAGCTTTATGAAGATTAATAGCAGTTAAAGAGTAGAATGAACTGAATAAAGTCTGTTGTAAGTACCAGTCTGATGAATCGGCTGAGGATAAATGGAGAGTTTGTCATTCAAAATTACTGTGTTCAATTACTATTGCAGAAATGTTTACTTACTCAAAACATGCAATCTATCAAACTAATAAGAGAGCTATATTCCTCTACGTGTTTGATGACTCCTCTAGACAAAATGTCTACCGATTGACAAGTTGCTAAACTTGCGAATCTTTTGATAAGCATACATTATTTAAAACCGATAAACAAGTTAATAGTTTCCTTTAGTTTGCAAATCAAATTATGAACTATTTTATAAAGGTGTTTGGCTAAGCTGTATACTTTCGCAAACGGGGAGAAAACGCTGTTAAAAGAGTGCACCAGCCAACATAGAAAATCCAATTGTTTCTGCACAAGATTCAGTCCCAAATGATAGCTGAATTATGACTGTTCGTGTAAAGGTCTAGTTTCTTGCTCCTCCTCTTCCTCTTCGTCTTCTTCATCTTCTTCTTCTTCACAATCCCCTTCATCAGTCTGCTGGTCAAGCTCCTCTTTTGTGATCATTTCAAAATCATTCCCATTGCCGCTACTGTGCTGCGACCGGTCGTCTTCCCGCCTGTCACTGTCCGTGTCCGAATTCCGCTCCCCTCCAGAACCTTCCGATCCAAAGGCTCCCTGGGCATCAGCTTTGACATCCTCGTCTTCCTTTTTCTCACTATCAGATTTCTCTTCACTGTCAGATTTTGTCTGCTTTTTGGGTTCTAGTCGCTCCTCTTTCTTTGAGTCAGCCTTTGGTCCTTTGTATTCGTGGGTGTACAGGGGCCGGAAGGAGTCAATGAAGCCTACGTCAGCGGTCAGGTTGGGTAGGAACCAGAAGTGATGTCTTCCTCCAGTTATCAGCCAGATAATAAGGAAGAGGATGCAACGGGCTGCAAGAAAGAAATGCCCAAATAAGTTGCTTTCAGAACACAGCTGCATTTATAGCAGTACAGAGTAAACACTTCAAATGAAAAATAGAAGTAATCTATTTTTCTATTTCTCTCCTCTATAAACATGGCAAAGTGGTTTACAAAATACACAATATTAATCTGATAGCTGCCCTTAAATACTTTAATTATGTCATCTATAAAGTATCTCATCAGTCCCCCTTCCCCCCATTGTTTTCATTCTTGGATTTAGATTTAGAGTATGAGTTTTTCAACAGCAATAGCGCTTAGACTTATATACTGCTCCATGCTTTACAGCACTCTCTCAGTTGTTTACAAATGTTACCATATTGACTTAACAATCTAGTTCCTCATTTTATATGACCTTGGAAGGATGGAAGGCTGAGTCAACCAGTCAGGATCGAACTCTTGGCAGTGAGCAGTGAGTTAGTCTGCAATACTGCATTCTAACCAAATATCTATGGAGGTTCTCAGTCATCCAAGTCATGGTTGTCCCAAAGGTGCTTTTCAAGAGGCAACTGGACTTTCTTGTTTTTCTTTGAAGACTTTTCGCTTCTCACCTAAGAAGCTTCTTCAGCTCTGCATTCTAACCACTGCGCCACCATATGTCAGTTTTTCAGCTTTCAAGTCCCTATTTCTTCGGGCTAAATAATAAATGAGAATATTCTTTTTGCACAGCTACTACTGCTGGGAAAATTTGGCTTAGCAACCAGAGAAAAGTTGAATCCAAGTGCCTGAAAATGTATATACTTTAATGGAAGAGAGCTTGTTCCAATCTTACCACGTGTAAGTTTACTGTTCACCATTATCCTATATAAATGTTTCACATATAGCCTAAATTCTATCATGAGTGAAAAGAGGCATTTCTATCTGATAAATAATTAACTATGTGCTAGACTGAGACATTATTGTTTAAAAAGTCATAAGTGTACATAAAATGAAAATAAAGTCATAAGATTACTTTCAAGAGACATTTTTAAAGCAAGATTTTTTTTTACCCACCTATAAAATATGGATCAAAATCCTATATAAATGTTTCACATATAGCCTAAATTCTATCATGAGTGAAAAGAGGCATTTCTATCTGATAAATAATTAACTATGTGCTAGACTGAGACATTATTGTTTAAAAAGTCATAAGTGTACATAAAATGAAAATAAAGTAATAAGATTACTTTCAAGAGACATTTTTAAAGCAAGATTTTTTTTTTACCCACCTATAAAATATGGATCAAAATCCTATAATTGCTTAATTCTGTAACCCATAAAATATGGATCAAAATCCTATAATTGCTTGATTCTGTAATGTACTGATTTGGTCTATGGTCATATTAAATGTTAAACGTGAATGAATAAAAGAACAAAAAAAAAGGGGGGGAAAATCTGTGTGTTATGGAGCAGTTGATCAAGTTGAACTGATCTCTCAATAGGAGAAGTAAGATTTCGGCTTGGGGTTAGTCTGAATATCTATTGATGTGAAGGGGACGGGTGGTGGTGGTAACACACTGTGTTGGAATGCCAGGCCTGATACAGAAGGCGGCCCAGGGAACATGTGTGTCTCAATCTCTGAGTCTGAGCAAATGTCAAGGTGTACTTCACAAGAGCTATTACTCAATTTCCCCTACACCTTCCAAAGCACAGATAGACTTTGGCTTGTAATCATTCGTTTAGTGCACTGGTGTCAAACTCAAGGCCGGTGGGCTGGATCTGGCCCATAGCGAAGGACCAGTCCACAGTGCCTCTGCCAGCGAAAACGGAGGCCGGGAGGACTGTGCGTTTTCATTGGCAGAGGGCTGCAGGAGGCCGTTGCAGCCGAAAACGACCCTCAGCCCTCCCGAACTCCATTTTCGCTGGCAGAGTGCTAGCAAAACAAACTACTAGCAAAAGTGGCATTTGATTGTACGAGTGACATCCAGCTGGTCATGCGCACCCTAGCTACACCCACCCCTGAAATCGAGTTTGATACCCCTGGTTTAGTGACCGCCTGAAGTGCTGAAAAAAAGGGACTTAAGACTGGTCTTCACATTTAACGACCGTCACAGCGCCCCCATGGCACGTGATTGTGAACCAGGTGCTTGGCAACTAGACTGCCTTATGACGATTACAGCATCCCAGGCTCATGTGATTGCCATTGTGATCTTCCCACTGGCTTCTAGCAAACAAAGTCAATGGGGGTGCTGGCAGGGAAGGTTGCAAGTTGCAGTGATATACTGCCGCGCTTAACAGGTGCAGCATTTAATGATTAAAAATCCCAATCGTGGTCTTAACTTGAGGACTACCCCAGGGCTTAAATCTCATCTTGGAGACAGGGAGGGTGTTTTAGAGGAATTTCGTACAGTGTCAACAAAAGCAGTTCAGCATGAAGGTAAATATTTGGATCCATCGTTTTATAAGTCTGAACTGAATACTCTTTGCTCTTTGCGCCATGGTGATGCTGTGGTTAGAATGCAGTACTGCAGGTTACTTCTGCCGACTGCCTGTAGTTTGGCAGTTTGAGCTTGTTTCACCAGCTGAAGGTTGACTCAGCCTTCCATCCTTCCGAGGTCAGTAAAATGAAGACCTAGATTGTTGGGGGCAATATGCTGACTCTGTAAACCACTTAGAGAGGGCTGTAAAGTACTGTGAAGCGGTGTATAAGTCTTAAGTGCTATTGCTATCTTATGCCTGGCTGTTCCTAATTCTCAAATAAGCAGAATATGTCTTGAGAATTCATAGTAAGCCTAGGGACAGAAACCTTTTCTGTATATTGTCAATGATGTAATTTTTGCAATAAATACCTGTAAAATCAAATTAGATATGGCAATCTTTAGAGGGAGGAAGTTACAGCCACAAACCATATTCTACATACTTTCAAAAGACATTCTGAACATTTAGAAAAAAATATTGTTGAAAAGAACAGAAAGGTACAGTTCACTATAGTTTGTTAAGGGTTATAAATCAAAATGATTCATTTCGTCTGCAATTACTAATGCATAAGTAATTAGAATGATCCGTGATCTCTGAGAAGCTCTATGTTTTATTGACTTTTGACTGTTTTGCTACATTTAAGGCCTACTTTTCTAAATCTGCATACTGCAATGATTTGATCAATAAACAGATTTTTTTAAAAAACAAAAACAAAAACAAATGAAGTTGTCTCCCCTGCTTTTCCCCCTTATTTTCACGTTTTTGAGTTTTTTACATCTAGTTTTACTTTAACGCCAAGTAGATTCCATTTAAATTGATCTAGAGATTGTGATTAACACCAGCTGTCTGCAATTACTGTAAGTTCGAATCTCACCAGGCTCAAGGTCGACTCAGCCTTCCATCCTTTCTAAGGTAGGTGAAATGAGGACCCAGTTTGTGGGGGCAATAAGCTGACTTTGTATAAATATACAAAAGTATGAAGGCTATTGCTTAATGCATTGTAAGCCGCCCTGAGTCTCCGGAGAAGGGCGGCATATAAATCAAATTTAAAAAAAAAAAAAAAAAATGAAGCAGGTATTGTATTTTTCACTCCATAAGACGCACTTTTTTGTCTCCCAAAAGTGGGTGGAAATGTCTGTGTGTCTTACGGAGAGAATATTGCTGAAGCCCTGCCCACCCGCCAGCCCCCATCCTTCAGCCATTTTCGGCCTCCGCACATCCCGTTTTTAGCCTCCGCATGCCCCATTTTTGGCCTCTCTGCATCCAGTTTTTGGCCTCTGAAAATGGGACACTGGAGGCCGAAAATGGGATCCATGGAGGCCAAAATCGGTACTGCGTCTTATGGTCACGTGCGTCTTATAGTGCAAAAAATATAGTAATTCCTACAGAGCTGTATTGTTACCCCCAACTTCATCTCTAGATGTGATTGAAATAAAGAGATACTTCAGAATTATGGATATAGATCAGAGAATACTATAAATGAATTTGCAAGCCAAAATCTAGCCTCTCAGCCATGCCAGACCAGACACTTTCTATGTGACCTCAGTGCAGCTAATTGTTAACAAGAGAGGAAAAATATAAAAAAAATAATTCCTAGGACAGCAGCAAAGCTAATAGAAGAATATCATGCACAGCTCCTAAAAGAAGTCATGGTTGCAAAAGCAATCAAGTAGACAAGATTTCTATCTCGGGACTGGTGCATTTAGTTTATCCCCTGAGACAGAAAAAGCAACTGGCATGTCCGAATTACTTCTTATAGCTCAAAAGAAGCTCATTTGCAGCCAGCTCAATGCTGACATACAGTGGTCATTTAATAAATATGCACACCAGGCACTTTCGAGAGGCCGAAAAGTTTTCAAGATGGGCCATCTTGAAAGAGAAACAGAAACAAACCAACAACTTACCAACTGCCAGGAGAAGAATGCTTGCCACAAAACAGCCGGCACCAACACTCAAATAATATACTCCCACACGCATCTCCGCAGGCCAAAGTGGGAACAGAGTTGCAGCTATAACAGCAGTCACTGTTAAAAGATAGATAGATATGTATATATATGCATGAGAATTACTGAGTAATTTAAATTTGGTTTTGGACATTTAGCTTTCAGTCTCATTGCTTATATCTATCAACGATGTTCAGGAACATGCTATTGTGACTAGTGAATTGCTTTAACTTGGTAATGCTGAGGGTTTGTTTGCATGCACTGCTCATTTTGTGACTGGCCCAATATTTCTTGTTATGGGCCTTTAGAATCTATGTGTGAAAACTTAATTGCAATGAGGGCAGCTTAAGTATCTAACCTTTAAATAGAGCGGGTCTGATTGTTTAAAGAGGCTTTAATTATCTTTTTAATTTAACTGCTTATTTTGCTACAGATACTGTTTGCATTTTGGGTAAATTTCTTCTTGGGGTAAATTAAAAAAGCACCACATTTTGGTATCCCCAGCCCCCCAAAGCATTACCCTCAGGAAACTCTGAAAACATTGTGTGGCAAAGACACACAAAAAATCAGAAAAGCAATTCTGAAAAGTGGAAAAGTGGTTTGGCAAAGGTGATGTGATCATTTTTTCCTAAAATAGCAGTGTTACATGCATATGTTAATTATTATTTCTGAAACTAAGCAGCTAGGCTACTTAACAGAATTCCTCACATCTGAAGAATTTGGTGAGAAGAAACCCTTGCTGGATTTAGATAATTCTAGTTTACTGGTCATCACACTAGAATTCTCTTTTGAAAATGTCATTTGGAACTAACTAAAAATCACAAAACCGGGGCATACAATTACTAGCTCTATTACACTGCAATATTCCAACAGCTTCAAAATAATATTTCATATTCTACTATTTAATTGACACTTTTAAAAAAGTTTACTACCAACTTGTGTACGGTTTTTTTCCTCTAGTTCTTTACTAGTTCTGGGATTCTGAAGCAGATGGTACAACATAATTTTGATGAATGAAGTAAACACTTTAAAAAATGGCCCTTGGGAAAGACACAGATGTGTTAAGAAACAGACAGCTTGTTTATAAGTTTGGATATTTAACTCATTAATGCTCCTTCTGACTCACCAAGTATGAGGCCCATTGCAAATGTTTTAAAATGAACAGGGTCATAGATCCATACATATACCTGAAAGGAGAATTATGATGCAAAAATTAAACCAGATCTAGAAAGGTAAAGAATAAAGCTTATGAGAAAGCTAACTGAATATTATATATCATTTTCTAGCATTAATGTTGATAATTTCTAGCATGGTACAGAAAGACACAAGAAAAATTCTTCTGGACAATACCAAATTTCAATCTAATCAAGTGCTCTGTTTTCCACAGGAAAGTATCATTTCAGTGTCACCAAACATATACAAATTATTTGGATTTCATATATCTAACCACGCTGTAGCAAGCTGTTGGAGATTGTGTTGAAACAGGATAAAATTCAAACTAACCAAATCTAAGTTACAGAATCAAGCAAACCTCTTCCTTCAACTTCATATATAAGATGATTTATACTGATCCTGATTTTTCAGGAAAGAGACATTTATTATTGATATCACTGATAGCTCAGTGAAAATATAAACTAAGGGTGAATTTATAGGAAGTGATCCATACATTTAAAAAGCCAGACTCATAATGCCACTACATACATTGATAATGTGCACTGTTCTGCTTGGCCATGCGCAAAACATAATCATGAGGTTCCAGTTTATCTTGGAGCACTTTATAAAGGCAATGAAGGGGAAACAACCAATTAAGAAGGGGAGAGATAAAAATCTGTAAAACTAGGGATGCCATATCCAAAAAGGATTTTTTTTCTCCTTTCACAGTACTGAAAGAGTTAGCCAAAGGAACAGAAATAGATTCAAGGCAAAGAAAAATAAATCAAATCAGAAACAGCATATATTAGAGTAGTATCAGATGTATTCATGAAGAATGTAAATTCATATTAATAACAATAGCAGATTCACAGATTTTAAACATTTGAATACCAGTTCTAAGAAGTCAAATTGAAAGGCTTCTTTCTCTGGGCCAATTTCTTCAAATTTATGGAAAAACCAAGCGCTGAAGCTAGCAACAGCTTTTAATTAAAACTAGACAGCAATAATTCCTCACATTTATCCTAACACTACAGAAACTGCATTGAGCAAGAAACATATATGCGACAATACATGCGACAATGAGTGTACCCTGAATGAAGAAAATCTGATAACCTATCACTATTATAGATGCAGTATTCTGCAAAACATGTAAAAAGAATTCCATAGCTCTCCTCTGCAATTCTGGGACAGATGCTATGTGTGCTTTCAGCATGCACTGAAACACTGCACTGCCTTAAATACTGTTTGCTTTAATGAATGCAATTCAAGCTTGAGAGAAAATTGTTTAAGCAAAGAGAAATTTAGCAAAAGCTGAATGATACAGCTTGCTAACTGTAAACTTTACTTTGCAAATATAAAAGTATATTTAGGAAGATTACATGACAATTGGGAATATCAGCGTATTGTTCTAATACACCATTATCTACCAAAGACTGTATTATCAATGACTACAGAACTAAATTCCGCCAAACAGAAATACTGTAATAGATCCTTGATATACACCCACTTCCTGCAGTTAGTGTTATTCCTAGAAATACATGTCATTCTTTACATAGTACATGCTTTATTTATTTGACTTATACAATTGGAACTAAGAGAGATTCTTGGCAATTACACAATTAGTATGCAATAAAATACAATATGCACATTATAAAGACTCAATAAAGTAAACATAATAACACATAAAATAATCTATATCTATCACTTTACATGTATGATTAAGTACACATCCCGAGGGTTATGTGTTAAAACACAGGAATATATATGAAGGTTGAAAAATCAGTTATAGTTTAATTCTTTTTTATTTCATAATATTGTATTTTCATTGTTTATTTTTATTGTTTTATTCCTTTGCTATTGTAATGTTTATATTTTCCCCTTTTTATTGTTGTAAGCCACCCAGAGTGGCCCCCTGTTGTGATGGGCAGCGAATATATTTCATAAATAAATAACAAATAAGCAGGTTGAGAAGAATGCATGATTATTTCAGTTTTGCACACAGTACAGGATTAGGATCATTAATAAATATTTATTGACAAAAATAATTTTAGGGTTTTTTAAAAAAATGAGATGCCTATAGGCATTCTGGGAAGTACACGACAGGCTATTAGTGTGCATATTCGATTTTGTTATCATGAAAATGTAAACATCTGGCTTTAAAACTTGTCTAATGGATATACTAAACTTATGGTAAATGTAATATCATTTTAAGAATCTGACAAAGTTATTCCTGAAAATACAACTCTTCAATTATATCGATTGAACTGTATCTAGGTATGTTTTTTACTGACAGAGAATTCACCTTTATATTTATGGACAGTCTGTTATAACAACATCTTGTGCAGTGCCATGTAGAGTCTTGCAACAGATAAGAAGTCAATAGCAACATTGGTAATCTAGCTCAACAGCTGTACCAAATAATTGCCTACTGCTTTTATATTATCTATTATATTTTTATACAGTATTGTTTATTGTCTAGCTGTGTAAATATTCATAGGCTAATGTAAGACCCTTGGCCTGAATAAAGAATTTATTTATTCATACAGAACCATGCCTTCCAGTTTCATCTGTTACTTATTAATCTGATACTAGCACATCAAGAAGAATCCATTTATACTAGAGAATTCACCATATTTTATATAGATTTTGAAAACCAGTAAATATTAAGTCTCACTTGATGGAAGCTTGACTTTTAATGGCAATAGAGATGAATCGATGTTTTATAAGCAACAATGGTCTGCCCTCGTGGTTTGTTCCTATCTCTTAGGGCAGAGGTGTCAAACTCGATTTCATTGAGGGTCGCATCAGGGTTATGTTTGACCTTAGGGGGCCAGGGTGGATGTGGCCAGTTTGACATCACTCGTGTTGGGGGCGTCTGTGGTGGACTGATTGTTCTGTCAGCAAAAACAGGCTCCTGATCTCCATTTTTGGTTGGAATGGCCTCCTGCAACCCTCTGTCAGTGAAAACACAGTTTGGGAGGGCCGTATGCAGCCCTCGTGAGTTCCGTTTTTGCTGGCAGAAACCACAGGCTGGTCCTTTGCTGTTTCCAGGGCAGCCCCACGGGCCAGATCTAAGCACCCCGCAGGCTGGATCCAGCCCATGGGTCTTGAGTTTGATACCCCTGTCTTAGGGTGACACCTTTCATCTAGAGTACACTCTTGAAATTTCCCGAAGTTTTCTTATGCAAATTCTTCCAATGCTGCATTGGTTTTTTTGAGATCAGCTAAAATTAATTAAGTGCCGCCAACAAATATTACAGTTTCAGAAGAGATACCATACCTCATTTCCATCTAGAAAGACTTGATCTTCATGAGGCTCAAGTTTAAATTTTCTCTTTGTCTCTTTCTTCTTAGGTGTCCCTGGGGTCTCATCCTAACAGTATATAATGGGAACATGAAGAATGAAATAGAATTCATAAGTGTATCTCTAGTAAGTATTCAAATTATTTTAGAGATATAAAAAGCCCTCTTTCATCTCTCTAGTGCCAATTATTTATCTGAAACACCTAACTTCAGGAGGAAAATCGGATTCGATCTTTCTGCTAGGATATCTAAAATTAGATGCCTTTAAATTCATAATTCCCTGCTTCATTTGCTCTATACAGATCAAGGAACTTAATCTTAGTTAAAATAAATATTAGATATTTAGTATGCAATCAGATACCCACTGATTGTTCTGCCCACTGAGTCTCTTTTTTTCCTTAGAACACAAAGTTACACAGTATGGTGAATGGCAACTTGTTAATTGACTTTATTAAACCAAGAATCAAACTGCATTCTTTTGAAACTGACTCTGCTCATTGGAGCAAAATTTGAAACAGCTCAAATGATTTGTTCTGATCTGAAAACAAGGCTTTCAAAGCATTCATTCTTTATGTCATGCTTTGGATAATCAAAATGGATGTTTTCTAAGACTGGAATGCTTGAAACATTATCACTCAAAACTGCCCAGTTTTGTTCCAAGGTCATCCTATAATAATCTATATAAATAAAAATGTAAATGTTCGTTTGTTCAAAATCTTAAATCTCCGATTGCTTTGAAATTTTGACACAACGTTGCATTTGAATACGCGCATGTTTTTATATACCTACTATATATAGATGTCACACCTGTGACAGGTAAAAACATGCTTTTTTGAAAAACAGTGCCATCTGACAGGTAAAAACATGCTTTTTTGAAAAACAGCGCCATCTGTTGGACGTAAAAGCAACACACGCTATACTAAATATTTCACGATTCCATTTCAATGTTTCCGATTGCATTGTTAAATTGAATTTTCCTAGTTATTTCGTGTGACATTGCGTTGGAATTGAGCTGTGTCGTATCCCTCTGTAACTCAGGTCATGCCTACTTTGCCTCCGTCCCACCAGTCTTTTCACTCAGTCGATTGGATTCAGACCTGAGTTGCCTTTCTCTACGTTTCTTTTTGGACTTTAATGTTGCAGCACCATAATGGCAGGCATGACCCGGGTCTTTTCCCCTCAGCGCCGCCGCCACCAAACCCACAAGCAAAATGGCGGGAAATGTCAACTGCCGCGAAGCGTCCTCCCGACTAACGGAGTATGCCGTACCTTTGTCAGGGACCCCGATGCTGCCTGTGGTGCGGAGAGCTGCGAAGGTGAAGGCGGTTATACTGGCAAGCTGGGAAACCAGCTCTTACACCCGCGGCAAAGTATCCTCGGAGGCGTCCGAAGACAAACCTCCGGATGGCTGCTGGATTCAAATTATTTGTCGGCGGCCAGCGTCCCGAAGTCCCAGGAATGCAAACTCACTGACGGCAGCCCGGGCGGAGGCCTCCGCCAATCCCACGACACACAGCTCTCCCAATACAAACACCAAATAGGTAAAAGTCCAAGAAAATAATTGATTAAGCGACGTTAAAGTCCAAAAAGAAACGTACAGAAAGGCAACTCAGTCTGAATCCAATCGACCGAGTGAAAAGACTGGTGGGACGGAGGCAAAGTAGGCGTGACCTGAACTACAGAGGGAAATTATTGCCACTCGGTCAAAAAATATTGTATACCCACAAGACTGAGCCACAGCAATGCATGGCCGGGTACAGCTAGTATGCTATAATTTTGTTTCAAACTGAGAACACTCAAAATGACTGTTTCATTTGCCTAAATCTACTATGATATCTCTCACTACTATATATTACCAACCACCAAAAAAAAAAAAAAAAAAAAAGGTTAACTAGCACTACTGATAAGGATCACTTAAAGTGGAGATGGAGAAACTTGGTCAACCAGATGTCCTGAATGTATTGTTATTTTTCAAGATAAGTTATCAGTGATCTGAGTGTCTTACAAGTACTGTAACGAACAGGTTGTGTCAAGATTAAAACGATGTTGCCTGCGTAGATTATCTTTTAATTAAATTTAGGAAATTTCAACTAATACAAGATTCTGCTGTTAATACACAGGTAGGGCAGTTGACGTTTCATTACACTACACCAATTTTTCATAGTTATACTGGTTAACAAGTAGGTATGAAATGTATCATCACAGAATATACCATCTCAGAATGGCTAGTCTAAATGCTCCTAAAATAGGTCATCCCAGGTATAATCAGAGATGGTCTAATGAGTGGTCAGAAAATTCCATAAAATAAAATTTTGCACATCCCTGTTAGTTAATCATTTGTTTTCAGGATCACATTTGCCCTGATGTTGCAAATATTTCAAGCTCTAAATAGTGCTTTCAAAAAATATACCACTATGTGAATTTGAAAAGGAATGGCAGACACACACAAGTTCTGTGGACTTAGTTATACCTAGGCAAACAAAAACCAGGTTAGGAAATCTAAGTGCATAGGTGCAAGTTGAGTCCTGGTTTAATTTGTATGCATTTTAAAATTAAAGTTCCATCTTAACTAAATAAATTTCTTACAGTACAGCTTGAGCTCAGCTAAACGTGGAGAACTGTGCTCACCTTCTTGCCCTCTTCTTTTTCACCATCCTTCTTTTTTTCTTTCTCTTTTTTAGCCTTTTCTTCTTTTCCATTATCTTTTTTGCTCTTCTTCTCATCTTCCTTTCCACTCTCAGTCTTTCCTTTCTCTTTTTCCTTTTCTTTCTTTATGTCCTTGTCGGGTTTCATTTTCATCACTTTTAGTGCTCGGTGAAAAAACTGTTTCTTTAGGAGTCTTTAAAAAGAATTAAATTTGCCTTTTATTTGACAGATAATATACAGTGGAATTATATGGTATTGTAGCTTTTGAAATATAACCCTGACTAAGCAAACTGCTGATTTTAATTACTATTTCTCTTGATGGGATTCTCTAGAATGTAGCAAACCACACATATCCTTAAAAACATTAAAAGACAAGTGTTTGGAACAGCATTTGAACTTGGTTCCATATAGCACTATATTATAAATCATCTTGAAAAAGGTCTAAATATGTATCTATCTTTCTATAATCATATATTAACAACAACATTCACATTTCCAACTGGTTACTTTTTCACAATGAATATGTACCCTGTTTCCCACAAAATAAGACATCACCTGATAATAAGCCCAATCGGGCTTTTGAGCGCATGGCAATAACGCCAAGCGCTTATTTCAGGCTTCAAAAAAATATAAAACAGGATCTTATTGTCGGTAAAACACGATATGTGTATTATTAATTACATGTATAGGGTCATCAACAAAACTGATAAAAACCAGTTTCTTCAACATTGTCCTTTATGAAAGTTTCTTTTACTTCTATAAAACATAAACACCTTTTCTTCAACTCGTATAATCTCTGAAAACTCTGCCTTTGGGATGCAGTTACCAACTTAAGAGTATCAAGTGTATTATTTCTACAACCATAACCATTTTCCTAGCTTAAGTGAGCATAGTATAATTAAAAACAGATTTCAATTAGCCTGTTTTAACACTCTAGATTAAATTCAAACATGCCTGCCTAAAGGTGCTGTTGAAGGAGCCAAGTTTTATAAACCCAACTTTTCTCTTTGGAGTATTCCCCAAAGCTGCTCTGGGAGGTCAAGGGGAAACTGAAAATGAAGACTGGGAGCTGCAGGCAAAAGACAGTGGAAGTCACCCATCTCATCTCATCCAGCACACACACTTTGCTGAAGGATCTTTTGTGTACTGTCATCTACATGTATTTTCTTTCATTCAATTGTGTCCAATTTCAGCAACTGCTTGGACATTGCCCTGCAGTTTTCTTTGCAAGGGGTTTGCCATTGCCATCTTTCTAGAGATGAAGGAATGACCAGCCCAAGGTCACCTAGTTGACTTCATGTCTAATGTGGGACTAGAACTCAGAATTTCCTGATTTCTGGACTTATGCCTTAACACTAACTAGCTCTCACTATAGTTATATTTATAAACATATATTTAGCAATATTCACAACATTTGCAATAACTTTCAAATACCGGGTTCTTACCTGTTACAATAATCCACTACTGACTCTCGAGTTGTAAACAGAGCTTCTTCTCCTTTCTTGGCTTTTGCCCACTTAGAATCCAAAAGGCAGTCCACAGCTTTGGAAGCTAATTGAGAAAAACACAAAACTTTCAAAAGAGCGCTGAGCATAAAAATATGGTTGACCTTTAATGTTATTTCATCCCAGTGCATGAGTTGGGCCAGCACTGAGGGGCTTTCGCTTAGAAACTGCTATATTGGGCTACTGACACTATGGAGAATAACTAGTATTTGCCACATTTTGTCTTGAACTAAAAATTAGAGATATCAAAAATATGTAAAATCATGCCTGGCCTGTGGCAAGGTTTTTCCCCCCACCCCACAATATCAAAAAAGAATCATCCACGTAAATTAAAAGAGGGTAATAAATGAAATATTTTTTTAAAAAAACAAGGGGGGAAAGGATGTCTGTTAAAGCAGACTGTCTATTAAATGGAACAGATTTTTTTTATCAAATACAAATTTTGACAATCCATTGACTAAAGTATTTAACACCTTTTAGGAATTACACAAAAACAGAAATGCTCTATGGATAGAGGCTGCTATATTCAAAGTCCAAACTATTTAACATAGTTCCATTATCAAGCTTTTGCTATGGCAAAACTGAAATTTGTTGTTATTGCCTATAGTGTTACCATCAAATTATGTGGCTGGTTCTGGCTAAAGGTTCTGAATCACCATGAATTAACAGAACCAAACTTAAGAATCTTTTGGTGGCTCAGATTTTGGATAAAAATAAAAATAAAAACCTGGGTATGAAAACAAGGCAAGGCTGCTATCTACCTTCCCTCAGAAAAAAAGAAGAAGTAAAAGTAGATCCAGAAGACATTTAAAAACACAAATCTATATTAAATATATGGGGAGGGGGGTGTATGTGTGTGTATAAAAACATCCTATTTATAGTAAAATCAAGTTTTAAATTCTTCTGTCTTTTTCTCCATCTGTGAAATGCAATGAGTATAAAGCAGAAAGGGTGTTTTACAGCTCTCCTTTGTTTTAGTAAATCAACTACAGGTGGTCCCCAATTTATGACAATTGAGCCCAACATTTATGTCGCTGAATGTGAAATGTGAAACATTTGTGAATTTTGCCCCATTTTATGACTTTTCTTGACACTTAAGTGAATCCTTGCAGTTGTTAAATTAGTAACACAGTTGTTAAGTCAATCTGGCTTCGTCAACTTTGCCTGTCAGAAGGTTGCAAAAAGTTGACCACATGATCCAGGACACAAGTGTGAAAAACGGTCATGTCACTTTTTTCAGTACTGTAACGTTGTACAGTCACTAAATGAAGTGTTGTAAGTCAAGGACTACCTGTAATCTGGTTTAAACTGTTGCTTCTGGCTTTATGAACTGGAGTGTGTTTCTCACACTGCCCTCAGCAGTTCACAGTATGGCATACGTAGCAGCGCATCTACCTTCAATTTCCCCAATGACTTCCTTTCCCCCTTGTCTGCCGATGTCTTAGCACAGCATACTTTCTGCCCTTCTTCATTTTCATCTCCAGTGTTTCATTGCATCAAATCCCCTTAGTCTGGCTGACCCTGATCATCATCTCCCATCCCAACAGTCCCTGTCAATTCCATGGGTGGTACATCCTTTAAGGCAGGGGTGTCAAACTCAAGGCCTGAGGGCCAGGTCCGGCCCGCAGGGTGCTTAGATCTGGCCTACGGGCCCGCCCTGGAAACAGCAAAGGACCGGCCCGTGGTGCCTCTGCCAGTGAAAACAGAGCTCCAGAGGGCCACACGCAGCCCTCTTGGGCTCCATTTCTGGCCACGATGACCTCCTGCAGCCCTCTGCTCGTGAAAACGGCCTCCTGGGGTCCATTTTCATGGGCAGAGGGCTGAAGGAGGCTGTCATGGCCAGAAACAGAGCCTTGATGAGTGACGTTGAGCTGGCCACGCCTACCCGACTCCCTGAGGTTAAACACAACTTTGATGCGGCCCTCAATGATATCGAGTTTGACACCCCTGCTTTAAGGTAACCATTCTCCAGTCTTCCTAGCTGCTGATAACCCTGGCCTTTGTTCCATCTCCCACAAAGCCACTTCTTTCTGCACAAAACAGTGCTATTTAGCCTCTTAAAAGTAACACGTTAGTCACTGTCTGCTAAGAATGTTGGATTAGAAGGCTATTGGTCAAGCTTTTTTAAAAAATATATATAATTTTTATTGAACAAATTTTTCATAAGCAATGCAAATATTAGGAAAGAATCAGAGAAAAATATACATAGCATATACAGATTTTACATTAGAATTATGCCAAGTGATTTCGGGAAATAGAATGGAAGAAAATGCCTATCAAATTATTATTCTTTTATGGGCAGTCCATACATTATTTTAAGATCATTATGCCAAGAGATTTTGAAACATCCTGCATATTTTTAACAGTTTCCACTGTGTTTACTGGGGATTATTCCCTCATACAGCTGCTTCTAATACTCAATTGCAAAATCCCTTAAATCGTACAATTTCTGACAATGAGATAGCTTCATTATTTAGGTACACACAATAATCAATTTACCAATGAAATAATCAACTCTGTGTCCCATCATGTTGGTAGACTTGGTTGGGCAGTTGAAGCGCAGGTATTTAGCAACAGCCTTCTCTTCTTTGAATGGCTCTCCCACTTCCTAAAAAAAATAAATAAAGGAAATATGACTTCTGCCTAATTTTCACAGACTTCATGTGTCTATGAAATACTGGCCAAGATTGATTGAGAAAGCAGAGACTTCAAGCTCGTCAATCAACTGCCACTCATAATTACTTTAGGCTTTCAATTGCCTCTGAAACCTAAAAGCATTCTCTAATGTACTCACTGATTCAATGTATTCTTAAAATATGTTCTTAAATCTCTTCCCTGTTCTGGGAAATCCGTAGTTCTTTTGTTTCTTCCCTAAGGGGATTAAAAGTGAAATTGCAGAACCAGGCTTTTTTCCATTATAATAATGGAAATAATATAATAATTTCACTTAATAGTGAAATTCGCACTGTGGAAAAATATGTCTACCTGAACTCAACTGCCATTATTTGATCTTTAGATAAGAAGATTTTCAAGTGCTTCAAATGAGTTGCCAGCTATTTTGTATGTTTTACATGTCACAGGTTTAAATTTAGTTATGACTATCTGGCTGCAATTTTTTCTCCTTTGTTTACTGTATGCTTTACAAGTTATTTATTTATATATTAAATTTGTATGCCTCCCAGCTCCCCTACAAAGCGACTCTTATATGATTATTTTAGTTATATTTTATTTATGGCGCTTTTGATTGATAACGCTCATCAGTGCAATCTATGAATATTAAAGAAATAAATGCATTTTAGTAAAAAAGCAAACTGGAAGCTGAGCACTTTTGCTGTAACAGTTAAGGCTAAAACACCAGATTCTAAAATAGTAGCATTAATTTCCTCCCATTATTCCAATTTCCCAGTAAAAAGGTAGTAAAATAGCAAATAACCGAATGGTAAAAATGTGTAAACAAATCTTAATTGTATGGCAATGATACAGATGCATATAAAACCTATTAAACAACGTCTACCTTTAAAGACAAATCACGTGAAACAAGCTTGTTAGTGACAGTTACTTCTTTTCTCACTTTGTAAATTGATAGCAGTCCTTATAATACCATATAATACTATTACATAAGGACACAAATCACATCTACCATATTTAACAGGTAAAATTAAAATTTTTCAAAATTTGGTTTGAATACGTAAACATGTATTGAATACGTCACTGAATTAAAAACTAAAGAATTTCCTCTCCCAATTACTTCTTTAATACAAAGCAAACTATGCAAGAGAGGTTACCTCAGCAAGTGTTATGGAGGATTTGGGAGATTTATAAATAATTTACTGAGGAACTTTATTCCACAAGAAAATTCCAATTCTACTGAAGTATCTGAACAGTCTACAGGGGAATCTGATGAAACTGCTGGACTAAATATTGTTACCACAAAGCTGTTAAATTTGTTTTATATAAAAATAAGAATACAGCTGAAGAATACTGAACTGTCTCAAAAAAACCACCTTTTTGCTTATAAACACTTCATCAGTTACTTCTACTGAAACCAGGTGACTGATACATTTTGTTAATTATTATTCAAACAGCAGCATATATGTAAATGCACTTACTTAAAAATATTAAAAATAATAAGCCTTGCCTCAAATATCTTGTAATCTAAATTTCTACAATGGCAAGACAACAGAAGGATGAAGCAAAATGTAGTGAAACATTAAAGAAAAAATAATAATGTATACAATTTAATCATTTATACTTTCCCATCTCTTGATTGTTGGACCTGTTTCATATGAAATAATGTTCCAGTATATAGGCCTAAGACTTAAAATACATTGTTGTATCAATGAACATTATAAGGCTTTTTTTTTAGTAAGACATCATGTATAATTAAGACTGACTCAATTCTAACGAACAAACAACCCTCCCTTTATAGGCAACTCAAAAATAAACTTCCACCACTGCTTTAAATACACTTTTCACTACACTAGTAACAGCTGGCAGAGGAGATAAGATATTGGGCATTGGATTTGCAAGTAAGCAATGCTTCACTCAAAAGTTCTGACTACACATTTACACAGTCTGGAAACACTAAAGAATAAAAATCTGCATGAGAATCCACCTATTAGATCATATGACATGCCAGCTTCTATTAACACCCAACATCTCACCATACAAAATTACTAACCAGCTCATTTTGCCACAGATCAGAAGGAAGCCGTGGCTTGTACAGAGGTGTACCTTCAGGAGTTCCACCTACAACTTCCCACATGGAGCCTTTGTGCAGTAAAAAAAAACGAAGATGTCTGGTGTAAATACTGTTATACCTAACAAAGAATAGGTAATGAAACTACTAGCTGACTAGCAAATATACCTTTCACTGTGCAAGCCAGCATGGATAAGGAAATACAGTTATGTAAAATAGGAAGGAGTGTTATCATAGCTCAACACTCTTACAAATTCACCTCAGTATGTTAACATCCTTTTTTTGGTTAGAGGATTGTTTAGGAATGGTGTAATAGGAAAGGATTACAAAAAGAGTGATCGAGTCAAAAGTTTTGGAAGGTTTGAAGACTTAACTGACATTTAGTTCATATGCCTAAAAGTATTTGAATCTACTGCTTGAATGTCAGAATCAAGGTGGTCATATTAAAAATATCCATAACCAACATAGACATGAATGCAAGTGTTTCCACTAACAAGCCATGTGTTCTAATCCTGACCTAGCCATGAAACCAGCTGGGTGACCATGGGCCAGTCAGTCTCTTTCAGCCCAACTCACCTTGGAGGATTATTGTGGAGAAAATAGGAGGAGGAAGGTGTGCTAGATGTGTTTGCTGTCTTGAGTTATTTGTAAAAATAATAAAGGGGGGGAGGGAGGGAGGGAGGAAGGAAGGAAGGAAGGAAGGAAGTAATCGGCCCAAAGCAATTTGCTGCTCAAAGCAAAGAATTAAATGCCAAGCTCTTTTCCTAATTAAACAATTAGACTGGCACTTGAGGGAAGCCTTTTTGCAGGTTTCCCTTACTACATTAGAAGCAAAAGGCTATTTTAGGGAGTCCAAGAAAGTTATGTAATAGACACTGCTCTATCCTCATGAGGAAATTCAGAGGAATAACCTACAGCAAGGTGTTAGATTTTGCAGTGCTACAAGGTAAATGTATTTGTATGAACCATCTAAAATGAACAATATAATTGGGTGTCCACAGGTAAAACCAGAACTCTGTAAGGCTGTGATCTGGGGATTCCTTCCTGCTCTGCCTGGACAAACTGCCTGTTGGCTTGTTTCAGCCAACTAGAGAGGAAAGCTCAGATCACTATCTGACAAAGCAATATGAACGTAAATTCTGTATATATAGCACCACATGGTATGGCCTGAATGTCCCAAATCAGCACCTGACACCAGCAAACGTTATGAACAATGAACTTTATTTTAGAAGAATAATGATTACTGTCAAAGAAAGAACTGAATCAAAAACGTGCAAGAAGAGGGAATTGCAACCTACAGGAGAACTGGACTAGAGGATGTCACCCCAGATAACTCGACTAAAGGATGCCACCTCAGATAAACTGAAATGGCAGTATCATGCTGCTTTATGAAGCTCCTTCACATTGCCAGAGCTTTTAAATTTTACAGAATAAGCAATCTGAAAGATTATCTTTCATAGATTTATTGAGTAATATATAATTTAAAATATATAATAACAATGATTTATTATGATACCATACGTATACTAATAAGGAGATTAAGTCAAGACAGTCAAAAGTGGGCAAAGTCAAAGCAGAATTCTTTGACAGGTTACCTGAAAATAATTCAGAATTCGAAATGGCTGATAAAGGCTATAATTATTAAATAATTTTGAATTACTAGCACACTATATAAACATACCATTACTCAATAATAAAAAAGTGCAATGGGTTTTTGAACTCCACATATTTTTGCATATTAAAAGAAAAAACTATGTCTCAAATTCACAATCAGTATAACTATGGTATGCA
The DNA here is from genome assembly GCF_059756535.1 of Pantherophis guttatus. Lineage (NCBI taxonomy): Eukaryota > Metazoa > Chordata > Lepidosauria > Squamata > Colubridae > Pantherophis > Pantherophis guttatus. The sequence goes on from NC_142068.1 coordinate 18,861,847, forward strand.
CAATCCAAAAATGGAGCAATAGAGAAAATTTTCTAGCATCCCAGTGTGTGTATAGTTCCCAATTCTCTTGTGTACTAGCCCCAGCAACTCCATATATGCAAAAGGCATTAATACAAAGAGCTGCAAATATTTAGCTCTGCACTGGCTTTGCAATGATTTTAAAGCTCCTGCTTAACACAGATGCCTTCTCTCATGTAGAAAGTCTGCATCAATGGGGCTTGATATGAACTATATATCAACTCTATCAGAAAATCATTGTTTCTGAAATGTAGGTCTTTTCTAAACTCTTCCCTGAAACATGCACCAATATACTTTATAATATACACATAAAACATAAAAAAGCGTAAGGTACAATGGATGCAAAGACAATTGTTATAGGTTTAAATATAAAGATTCATAGGAATAATCTTTGAAATTCTTGTTTTTAATATTCAGATAGATTACTTGTAAAAAAAAATTCCTGGAAAGGCTTTCAAATCCTAAATGGACTCCTCATTTCCTGTCTTACATGTTCCTTATGTGAACTGGTATTTGTAGAGAAGAGTACAGAATACTTATTATGTCCAGAATATTATCCTATATTCTACAAGATGTAATGAAACTTTTTGGCACAAGCTAATTTGTTTTGTAAATGAACTTATTTAAAAATCTAATGGTGAATATTGGATGGAACTCACATTCAGCTAGGCAAAACTAAACAGAGGTGCAATGATTATGTTTGCTTAGAAGAAGGCCTCACTGTGCTTCTTAGAATTTGGTGTGGGTAAACAGAGCAGGACTGCTTCTGATAAGGAGGAACAATTTACGGAAAATGTGTAACAAACTGGATCTGGTTTTCAAATGTTTCTCTATATAAATCTGTGAAAGTATTTTGAGTATTCAAATTAAAGTAACAATATATTATTTTCCACTTTGACATTATAACAATATTTGACAAATCATATCTATTTTTATATAAAATTTGAAGTTCTGCAGACTCTGAGATTTTTGTTGTTTGTGCATTCCAATGTTATTGTCTTTATTGTCAATACTTTGATTTCAGGTGTAAAGTATTTATTGCTTCTTTGAAATAATTATTGCATAGGCCTTCTCATATATGGCATAGTCATACTTCCTGCAAGTTATACTTAGCAAGTGCTGGGCTAATTTTCTTCCTCATTAAATATATTAGACTTGATAAATCAAATACTATTATTTATTTCTTACGCAAGTTGTTTTTTCCACATTTCCTCACTTGTTTTTTTAAATTTGTTGTTTGAGTAGTTCATTCTGTCATAGATTACTTCTAGATTAGCACAAATAAAAAGGATAAACTGAAATCCTACAGTAAAAACACCAACTTAACCTTTTAATTAAGTTTTAATGTTTAATTTTAACTATCTTTGCCTCGGTTTTAAATTTTTATATTCAGTTTGCATGCTTTTATTTTTTGTACACTGCCTAGAGTCCCTGGGAGGGAGATGGGTGGGTTCTAGATTTGATAAAGAAACAAATACTGTATCCATAAATTGTCAAATCCAAGCTTCAAGATAATCTTGTACAAAAATAAAAATAAAATGACCTTCTCTCTGAATTGTATACTCTTAACAATTTAAGACACTTAAACAGAAGGCTGTTAAAAATAAGCCAAGTACATATATTGCATTTATCTGATTTTATCTGGACTTCATGGCTTTTTTTTAATTCTCGAAAAGAACAGGATGTATGATTTAAAGGATTTCTCAGTCAAATAGAAAATCATTGAAACCTTGCTCCTTCAGGAACTTTATTTCATTGCATAAGGAATTAGAAGCAAAAATATATCTGAGAACAGATTGTACTGTTGCTTTCTTGCATGGATAAATACATAAAGTGACCTAGTCTTTTTTTTTTTAAGGCAGCATCTACCTAAAGTACCAGGGGGTATTTTAAACATCAAAACTTTCAATTGTGAGATGATCAGCTTTTTCTTATATAATTGATTAACTCAAATAGGATATTACACAAAATAGAATGTAGTGTTTTAAAATATATAATTGTAAAAATTTTTAAGATCTCTGTAAATTCAGAAAGAAACTGGAGATATAGAATATGCTTAACCTCATGCATACATTCTATAGCATTATGCTGACATTTTTTCCATGGACGTTTAAAATATCACTTGACTGGGGTGACATTAATCCCAAAGTAAGAGTAATCCTATTTTAATGGAGTGGCATGATAAGAAAGTATGTTCTGTATACTCATTTAAAGCTCATTTTAATGGACTAATTAGAGAAAGGCATTCAGGAATATCCATTGACTAAGAGAGCAGGGAGTCCTCAGGATTTATGTCATTCTCATCGATTTACCTCAATTGCACAACATATTTGCATTCAGTAATGACATTTTTATACAAATGAAATGAATTGCAGAAGAAATTTGGTCCACTATACATGAAGTGTGTCATAATGATGACAAAACAAGATTCCACTCTGTAGGGACTGAAATGTGATGGGGATTGGGTGAAGGCAGAAAATAAGTTCAAGAAACAACTGATGAAAAAATGCATTGTAAAACATTTTAACATTAAGATGTGAAAGAAACTGGTCTGTATTTGGAAATTAAATTAAAATTTAAAAATGAATATGGAAAGGACAGAGAAATTTTACTTAATAAGAGACAATTCTTCAGTTTTCTGGAAAGAAACGAAGTCTAGGTCAAAAAATACAACTTATTAGACACTCTTCACTTTTTTCATTTTTTTCCTGAAAATCAGCTCTAACTGTATCTGTTCAACATATCTGTTTCTGTTTTCAGTATAAAAAAAACCCCTTTCCTTTATTCCAAAATGTTTAGGTATTTTGCATCTCTATACATAGATAAAATATTATGCTATGTTCTTTTTTTTTTACAAATTAGGAATTTTTACTATTGCTTGAAGATTATAAATGACTGAAGGACTATGAAGTTTTGAACATATTAATTACTGTTCTTTATATATATATATTAATATTTAGAAGATAATGCATTTTCTTAGAAATGCATTTTTGCTTATGTTGTCTTCAATCTCAGGGAGATTCTACAGGTCCTAGTCTCTAGAATATCTGAAATAATGTTTGTAATTTAGGAACTAAGGATTTACTTATTTACTTACTTACTTACTTAATTTTTCTCATCTCACAAATGCAACTCATGGAGGCTAACAAAATTTAAAAACCATACAAACCAAATCATAACCAAAAGCAAAGATAAACAACTGAGGAAAACAGCAACCAACGCACTAGACTGAATTAACCTTTGGACACCAGGCCTGGGAAAATGGCTTTTCTGAAAAGCTAACAAAGTCATTTTCCACACAACCAGCTTTTTAACAGAAAAATACACTTTATAGGATCCTATGAGATGATATTCTCTAATTTCAGATATAAGGAAATAAAGACCACAGAATTCTTAATCCATCTTTTAATAATATAAACATGTTCAGTCTTCAAGAAAAGAATGTAAAAGATAGATGCATGTTCATGGTTTTATTATTTTCCTAGTAGTTTCTTATTAGTCTTTCTTTGCGACAATGCTTAAATCAACAAAATACAAATGTATGAAGAGCAGAGACTAAGCAAATTTAAAATCACAATCTACAGCAGATTTAGAATCACAATCTACAGGTAGTTTTGAAATTTTGTTGAGATTATTTTGTTGAAATCATATCCAATTATATTTCTCAAGTATTTATTATTTATTACAACTATCTATACATACTGCATACCTACACCATATGAAAGTATAACCATTCTGATATAATTTTCTAGTTGCTGCCAAAGGTTAATTAATGTATGTTGCTTATACATAAACACGATTGAGCAAATTAGATAGTATTTTCAATATCTGGCACATCTTTTATTAGAATCAAATATGGGAAAAGAGCTCAAGTTTTTAATTTGTGGATGCTTCAACACTGGAAATTTTTAAGAAGAGATTGGATAACTATTTGTCTGAAATGGTATAGGGTTTCCTGCCTACAAAGAATGTTAGACGAGAAGACCTCCAAAGTCCCTTCCAGCTGTTTTTCTATTCTAATTTTACCACTTCAGCACAGGGCATTCTGCTTTAAAATTTCTTCTTAAACTTAAGTTTATTTTAGAAATAAGGAAGAGTCCTTTAAAGATGCTAAAGGTATTACATACATTACTTAAAAAGCACATATAACACTTTCATCATATAACAATAGTTTTAACAGCACTGGATTTTAAATAAGAAAAACACCTGCTTTGTCCCTCTCATGACAATAAACTAAAAATAATGCAAGTGTCATAGGAAAAATCACTTGTTTATGCACTGTCACTACATCAAAGAATTGTTCTCTATACAACTACATATGAGGATGTATATAAATGTAAGGAAAATTCAGAAATTGAATTCATATTGAACAAAAGAAGTTGGCTGTCCATTCAGATTAAAGCTCCATGGGCAACTTTGGGTCACTTTTCTACCATTCAGCCTTATATGCACAGGTAGTCTTCAATTTACGACTACAATTAAACCCAAATTTTCTGTTGTTAAGCGAGACAGTTAAATGTATTTTGCCCCATTTTATGACATTTCTTACCAAAGTTGTTAAGTGAATCACTGCAGTTATTAAGTTAGTAACATGATTGTTAAGTGAATCTGGCTTCCCCATTACTTTGCTTGTCAAAACATCGCAAAAGGTAATCACATAACCCTGGGACATTGCAACCATCATAAACATGAGTCAGTTGCCAAGCATCTGAATTTTGATCACATGATCATGGAGATGCTGCAATGGTTGTGTGAAAAATGGTCATTTTTCAGGGTCATTGTAACTCCAAACGGTCACTAAATGATCTGTTATAAGTTGAGGACTACCTGTTGACAGCATAAATTGGGAGCGAGAAGAAAGAACGATACACGTCCCTTGATGAGCTCCTGAGCTGCAGGAAAGATTATACAGGTCGTCCTTGACTTACAACAGTTCATTTAGTGACCGTCCAAAGTTACAACAGCACTGGAAAAACTGACTTATGACCATTTTTCACACTTACAACCATTGCAGCATTCCCATGGTCACGTGATCAAAATTCAACTGGCAAAGGGGTTGAAGGGTCCCGGGGTTGCATGATCCCCTTTTGTGAGCTTCTGACAAGCAAAGTCCATGAGGAAACCAGATTTACTTAACAACCAGGTTACTAACAACGATTCACTTAACAATCGTGGCAAGCAAAATCATAAAATGGGGCAAAACCTTCTCCGCAAACGCCTCTGTTAGCAACATAAATTTCAGGCTCAATTGTGGTCATAAGTCGGGGGCTACCTGTACATACATGAACACCTGTACATTTAACCATACATGCTAGGATGAGGAGGATTAAGGTGATAAACAGCTATTTGAGGGCACACACACAGAATGTAGACAAGATGGATTGTGCTGAACAAACGTTTGTTTTCAAAAATCTTAGTAATAATTAGGACAGGCAGCTCTGCATCACTATATGGTGAAGACCAACCACTGGGGAATTACCAGGTGGTTTGGGGGGAAAGTGTGTGTCTGTGTGTGTATACCTACAAACATACCTACCTACCTACATACACACATATATACACACACACACAAATATATATATATAGCAATGAAGTAGGAGGGGAGGATTTCTTCTCAAAAGGTGCAAAAAAGGGAGATGCCGAGGCTGGAGGGTGAGGTAAAAAAAGCAGGAGGGGAAGGTGCGAACAGATGTTACAGGTGGGAGAGATGGAAACGGGTGTTTACCGGGATGACAACCGGGGGGAGAAAAGAGGCTTGGATGGTGAGGACCAGACTGAGGAAAAACGGGGTGTGTGGAGGTTGTGCCACGGGATGCTGACGGGAGGCTCCGCGGGGAGGGCATCGGGAGACGATGGCGGTTGCGGGGAGCGCCAAGGATGAAGGCCGGGGAAGGGGCGTCGAGACCGGGGGTCGCAAGTGAGGGTGCCCGACGGCCTCGCGCCGAGTGATGGAGGTTGCGGGGGCGGCGGAGGCGCTCAGTCCAGAGAAGCGGGACCTAGAGGGGCTCGCGATCTCCCTTCCAGAAGGACAAGGCCGGCCCTGCGGGGACGGAATGGTGGTGGTGGGAGAGAACCGCGAAGAGCCGCAGGAGAGATGCCGACTGGCGGAGGCGGGGAGTGGAGAGGGGGAGAAGGAGGATAAACGGTGACCGGGAGGGGGTATTGGGGCTGGGTGGGTGAGAGAAACAGAAGGGAAAAGGGAAGCTAATCCCGCAGCCGGTTGCGAAAAAGAGGGGAGGAGATTAAAGCCAGCCCGGTACCTGGATCCGCTTCCTGTGTCTCCTCCGCTCCGCCATGATGTCCCCCGTCTGGTCTCCTGGTGACGTGGGGCTGAGCCGGAAAGCGGGAGGGGGAGAGACGGAGGGAGGGAGGGAGGGAGGGGGGAAGGAGACGGAGGCCGGCGCCAGGCAGAGGGCTCGCGAGGGGCGGCAACCTCGCGAGAGGCCGCGCGCGAGCCATTTAGGCCGCGCGCGCGACCATTAGGAAGGGGCGGGGCCGGAGCACGAGGGGTCCGGCCGGCGGGCTTCCTTCGAGTCCGCCTCGCTCCAACGGTATCGGGCTGTTCCTACCCACAGGTGCGCCGATTTACACGCCGTTCTAGATGCTTCGATTGGAAGTCTCTCTCTCTCTCTCTCTCTCTCTCTCTCTCTCTCTCTCTCTCTCTGCGTGAAGAGGAGATGCCCGTACAAAAAAAAAACCCAAGCACCCTCATTCTGAAAAATGTAACTCCCAAATAGTCGAGCCAGTTTGTCCCAAGAATTCAAACCTTTATTGTCATGAGTACACAACATGTGTACAATAATAACCCTCCAAATCTCAGCCTCGGGATGTCCTTCCCGCATCTGGAAGGCTCCAAACGTGCGTGTTTTGTGTATAGAGCTTGTAGACGAAACAAATCACGAAAGTTGGGATTTACCACTAAATTTAGCCCACGAGCGAGCTTCCCAATTCTTTGTTATAATTTGGTCTTCAGGTAGCAAATATAGAAATAAGCTTTTCGTTTTCAAGGAAAGTAAATGCTTATTTCAGGACGATGCCGTTACCTAGAAGATGACTAAATAGCACATTATGATGTGTATACTATGTATCCAGTGAACGATCTGGGAGTGATCCTCCCCATCTTAAAATACTGCAAGCTATGGCCAACACAAATAATAAAAAAAGATGGTTCGCCCTCATTGATCCTCATTAGTCAAAATATTCTGCCTTAATCTTTTATGGGAGTATAGGTTAGTTTCACCTTTTGAGTTTAGGCAACTATTTAATTTGGAAACAATTCTTTTCATTCTAAAGTGAAATATCAATAGTATGTTTTTTTTTAAATTCCCTGTGGGGGTTTTTTTTTTAGACATTCAGATGCTTGAGGTATATTACTAATAGGTTAATTACAGACAAGTAAAGAATTGCAATCTAACTGAAACCACATTTTGGAGAAGTGGTTTCAAGCACTTACTTAACTAACGATAACCCAACAGACCTTGATAAATAATTTACATTATGCTACAGGACTTAAGAAATCCTTGATCATATCCCAGGGAAGAGTAAATCTAAAGTTTATCTACATTGAGAAAAATGTTCTTTAGGAAAAAAAATGAAAAAATACCTGTATCAGACATATCCGGTAAGCCGCATGCAATCCTTGACAACTAGCAATATGGCCCCACAATATCATTAACTTTTAAATTTTTATGTGATTCTTATACATTAACTATACTATATAGGTGGAAATGAGCACCTCACTATGCTTTGGATGCTTCTGGTTTGAAAGGATTAGCCAGTTATAAACTCTTGTCCAAGAGACACCCAAATGCGTTAACAGCACACATTCTTCAGCGAGACCCCTATGAATGAATGAAGCTAGCAGAATTACTACTGTATGCTTTAAGTGTACCACTCCAGATAAGATCCAGCACTGAGCTGGCATTGTCCCACCTGCTGTTTGCAGAGAAGCAGCAGCATTCAGAGAGACACTCAAATCATTAATATCTAGGGAACACCCTCTGTATCACTTACAATCAGCTCAACAGAGACTAAAATCTAGGAAAAGCTTCCTTAGGTCGAGGGAACACTTCTAAGAATTTGAAATCAGAGTGGATCTATGTAAAGCTACAAAGAACCAACACTGGGTGGAACCCAGCTGGCACCTGGGTTTAATGAAAACTGGGAAGTATAGAAATAATTGAATAGACAATTTAATTACAGTACAAGAAGATCCAGGGACACTCTAAAGAGCTATCTGATTCCTTCTGCTCTTTGTGATTGTGGTGACATGTACATGCCCTTTGTTCCCTGATCAGTGTACCTTTGAGGACGTCATGGCAGTAAGACAGAATGCAATTAATGTTGCTAATTTCTGGGGAAAATCTGTTTAATTTGTACATATTTTAATATTGTATTTTATATATTAAATGTTATGTCATTATAGTATGCCTTATTTTAATTGTGATGCTTCTGACATGAATAAATAAACTATATTATATATTTTATATAGAGGCCCAGCAATTCCTCCTCACTTGATGTGATCCAGACAAGCCAAAGGTTGGACACCCATGACTTATATCAGTGATGGCGAACCTTTTCGGCACCAAGAGCCCAAACTGGAACACATGTGCATGTATGTGCCAGAGCACCGGAAACCCTTGTGCATGCCTGGCCGGTATGTGCATGCCTGTTTTTTAGCCGTTTTCTGGGCTGTTTTTCGGGCCATTTTCATGCCATTTTCGGGTTGAAAATGGGCTGGAAAAAGGCAGAAAAACAGCCTGTTTTGGGGGCATTTTGGGGGGCGTTTTCCGGCGCCCGCGAAGACCAGCTGGCCAGCGTGCATGTGCATGCCAGAAACCAGAAGAGCAGCTGGCGACTGCACGTGCCCACAGAGAGGGCTCTGTGTGCCACCTCTGGCATGCGTGCCATATGTTTGCCATCACGGACCTATATCATCCCTAGCAGTTATGTACCTAATGGCCAATTTACAACCTTTTTCTCTCTGTATTTATATAAATGGAAACAAAGGAAGCTGCTCCATAGATAAGCTTCGACATTTCTAAATTAGTGGTTTTCTGGGCCAGCTTATTCCTTTCTGAAGCCATAGCCTCGAGTTTTCGAATAATACATGGTTTACTTTGGCTGATGTTGGGTGAGTGGTAATAACCTTGCAGTTGTTCAAATTAACCAAACAGAAACAGTAATTTGCCTTGGAGCAAATGACAAACTCTGAAACTAAGGATAAAGTTGGCATTGAAATGGTGGAGGAAGAAGATGGGTATGGAAAGGGTTGTACTGTTCTTATTGGGCTTTTTAGTAGCCAGACTTGCTATGCCTTCACAAATGCGATAATCTTATGACACGTGAAATCTAAAAAGCACAAGATGTTTTTAGGCCTATGTTATTGGAGCCGTGACAAAGATAATTTCAAGAAGCAGTTCGCTGCATGATCTTCTGTGCAGTTTAAGAAAATGTTCATGGTGGTTTATAGCATAGTAGACAATAGTGAACAAGATATCTGCATATACTATTTTATGATCTGATTTCAATGTGTTTACTCTCAACTGAAAACGATTAGAAAGAAGAGCAAACTAAGATGTTTTAAATCATTGTTTTGGTATATGCCAGAGAATTTTTAAATCTGAATAGTTTGAAAAGTCACATTATGATTATTTTAGTCTAAAAGAAAGCAATGTTTTAGGACCAGTTGGGCCAAGTGGTTAAGACATCAGGCTAGAAACCAGGAGAAGACTGAGTTCTAGTCCTGCCTTAACCATGAAAGCTTACTGGATGACTTTGGGCCAGTCACTCTCAAGCCAATCAACTTGACAGGTCTGTGGTTGTGGAAAAGAGGAGGAGAAAGGAGGCTAATTTCGTCAATTCAACTGATCTGTTTGGGGGTACACTGTCATAATTTTAAACTGTTTTTAATAGGGTCGCTGATTTTAATTTTATTTCATTGTGATTTGTATTGGAATTTGTCATTTTGTAAGCCGCCTTGAGTCCCCAGGGAGAAAGGCGGCATATAAATCACAATAATAAATAAATAAATAAATAAATAAATAATTTATTTTATTTTATTTTATTTTATTTTATTTTATTTTATTAGATTTCTATACTGCCCTTCTCCCGAAGGACTCAGGGCGGTGAACAGCCAAAAGATAAAACACAGAAATACAAAATTTAAAATAGGTTAAAACAGATTAAACAATTTGGCTAAATTTTAAAAATATCCCATAATTAAACAAATTAAAATTAGTGTTTAAAATTTGAATTTAAAAATTTTAAAAGGGAGAAGATTTAGGCCATTGCATTTAGGCCATTGCATGTCTCCACCTTGAGTTATTTATAAAAATAATAAAGTTGGGATATAAATAAATAAATTTTAGTCAGTTCTCTAAAACTGAAGTTTGGTCTCAGGAAAACCACTGTTTTCCAAGTCAAGTTTGATTGATTACATATTTAACCTGTGAATTACACAGATGTTGTGTAATTTAAGTACATTCTGTATACGATAATCTTTATAAAGTATTACGTGTTGCATTTTGCTTGCTTGTTTAACTTTCCAACGAAAATGTTCTGATTTTATTCATAATAGTTTTACATACACTGTATACACTGTATGAAGATAATTTTGGTAAAGTTTTACATAACAGGCTCATCCACCTCTACTGCCTTATTACAGGATTTGTAGTTTAAAGAGCTGTGTGGCACAGTGGTTAGAATGCAGTATTGCAGGCTAATTCTACCAACTGCCAGCAGTTTGATTCTCACTGGCTCAAGGTTGACTCAGCCATCCATCCTTCCAAGGTCAGTAAATTGGGAATCCAGATTGTTGGGAGCAAGAGGCTGACTTTGTAAACTGTTTACAGAGGGATGTAAGGCACTCTAAAGCAGTATATGAATCTAAGTTTTATTGCTATTTTAAGAAGGATAAATGTTGTATGTTTTTCACTAGGCTTTCAGGCAGTCAATGAGTAAAATAAGTCTTTAGCAAAATAAGTCTATGACTACATGGATTTGGATTGGTTAAGCAAGAATTTATTACAGTGGGGAGGAAGGGTGGATCACTCCTGGCAAGAGATGGTAAAAGTCATTGTATCCCAGTGGAGTTGGGCTGAGGGCAATATGGCAAGTAGCACTAGATAGGCCCTTGCTGGGGAAAGGAGAGCTCCAAACTTATGGTGATCTTGACTTCCAACCCAGTGGCCACATGGTTGGAGTAATTATGTCTTAGGACGCAAAGTGTTGATGGTTAATATTTGCTCTGTCTGCAGTAGTTCAGCGTCCTCCATAACATAGTTTTGAATAAGGATAAATACCTGACATGTATTTTCAAAATCTGAATGGTCAAGGGCAGCTCTGAACCCTTGTCAGAGATCTGCCATGCCAAGGTTTAGGTCCTTCAGCAATTTTGATGCTAGGTTTGGAGGCCAGGAGGTGTCTTTGATCATTAACATTTTTATCAGTGGTCAGAGATGCTGTCTTGAAGTAGCAAAATATGAGTGCCTGTATGTTAGATTGAGATGTAGAAACAAGCTAAATTGGGGTACCTGTGTACCAATCACCATGCAGGTTGTAAGGATCACCTCTTGAGCTACTAGAATTTGTTTCTGGGTGGTGCAGAATTTTTGCCTTTAGGTGTTGAGTTATTCAAAATACCTGATCAGGCAACCAACTCTGTTAATTCTTGAGTGTGCATATCTTTGGTGGTTATATGGTGGCTGTCCCTAGTTGGTAACTTGGTTTTTAGAGCTGCTCTAGAAAATGAAATACTGGAAATGATGCTGGAAGTGCAGATGGAGGAAGACAAGAAGAAGATCTGAGCGCTGGTAAATTCAGGCCTATACCATGACAACCTTCTCCCTTAGTGTGTCACTGAGCTGTCATCCAGTAACCTTACTTAAATGATCAAATCTTTTTTGGGGAAGTATCTGCATGATGTTCTCCCACCATTGTGATCAATTTGCAGAGCATTTTACAAATAAAGTGGCTTAATTTCACCAAAGTCTTGGCTCCACGTGCAGAGTCTGTAATGTTGCAATGTTACTTGAGACTTCCTTTGGCTGCAGGCTCCAAGGAAGTAGATTTTTATCTGCCACCTGCTTTTGGCATCTCTGCCTTCCTGGCTGCTGGGGGAAGTGAATGAAGAAGTAGCCACTTTGATCTAATAAACTCTCAACACGCCCCCTGGGCGGGTGAGTGGATTAACAGCAGTCTTGAACACCAGTCTCTGGTGTTCACCCTTCTGTAAAAGCCATCTGTGGATGAGAGGTTTTGGATAATTATTGTCCAGTCTTCAGCCTCCCATTTCTAAGAAAGGCTGTTGAGACAACAGTGGCAGACCAACTTTGGAGCATCTCTAAAAATAGATGATTTGGATCCTCTCAGCAGGAGATCACACTATGGAACAGAGACATTATTAATCACTGCTGGGTGACCTTTGTGAGCCCTGGATGAAGTAACACACTCCCTATCCTTCCTATTTTTTTTTCTGATACCATTGACCATGGCATTTTACTGGACTACCTAGGGATTGGGCCTGAATGCACTGTTTTTGAATGGTTCTGGTTCTTTCTTCAATTAGTTATTTCAGTCAGTTGTGGTGAGAGATGAGAGGTAAGGAAGTGCATTCAGACTTGCAAGATTTTGTTATTGTAGATTTACAATGAAGTAGTATGGAGTTGCTGTTTCTACAACTGCGTTCTGTGTCTATGTCGGCATTGTTTATGGGTGGATAGACAGATTTGGACCAAGTATGAAATTTGGAAGTCTTTCTAGATTTGGGATGCGAACTGAAAAGAGCAGGGGCAGGCCATAAATTAAGAGACTCCAAAACAAGGCTCATCTTTTCATCTAAATTAGGCCTATGTCAAGGCTCCAGCTAAGGAACTCAAGCAAATCAGAACTGAGACTTGGCTCTTTCTCAAAGGTCTTCTTTAATGAGTACATCATATCAGCACAGCTTCAATGGAAAACCAAATCTAAATCTTTCTCGTGGTTTCAGTATAATTAAACTAGGAAATAACCCCATTCCCAAGTGTCACAGTTGGTCACCTGGCCAATTGGGTTAATTAGCAGGCTCTTCAGGCACTCCTTCCCCAACCTTATCTGTTGTCAGTACTAGAGACGACCTTGGTTCTGATGAGAAAACTCTTTGTTGTGTCTAGTAATGCATTCCAGCCTCCTTCCACCCCTTCCCCCTCTGTGTGGCAACTGAGGAACAGAAAAATGACTATGGCTAGGTTCAGTTAGAAGGTGACAGCCTCTTTGTAATCTTACATTTTCATAGATCAAGAACAACAACAAAGCAATTAAAGCAAAGCACCATTAGAAAAAGAAAACCAAATTCAGGGCAGAGGAATGATTCTATCGTTTTATTTTAGTGAATTTATATTTATTCAATAAATAATACTCATTAACCACACGGGTGCCATACTTCCGTTTCTTTAACAATCATTTTATACACTTATAAATATTTTTATAAGTGTTTTATATTGCCTGTGATATCCTTTGCTGGCAAATCCACTGAATGGACATTTTCAAGTTCAATCAATCAGTCAGAATAGAGCTGGAAGGGGCCTTGGAAGGCCTTCTAGTCCAACCCCCTGCTAAATCAGGAGACCATATACCATTTCAGACAAGTGACTGTCCAATCTCTTCTTAAAAACCTCCAGTGATGAAGCACCTACAGCTTCTGAAGGCAAACTGTTCCACAGATTAATTGTTCTCACTGTTAGGAATTTTCTCCTTAATCCCAGGTTGCTTCTCTCCTTGATTAGTTTTCATCCATTGTTTCTTGTCCTGCCCTCTGGTGCTTTGGGAAATAAGCTGACCCCTTTATTTTTGACAGTGATTTTTGACAGTGACTCCTCTGATCCAGTTAGAGCAGATTATTGTCTGTGCTTTCTGAAATCACTTGCTCCACTGTTTTTGAAATTTCAGGATCTTGAGTGCAAGGACTGGCCAGGATAGTATGAGCACTGTTGCAAGGAAGATGGGATACAGTATCGTGGAAAGGCTCAGAAGATGTGCTGGTTGCATATGGGTTAGGCATGGCCAAGGGAATATTCATTGTGCAGAATATATTTCTCAGGCATTGGGACACCTTTATGGAAATAAAACACTTTTATTTAAATTCTTTAAAATAATATTGCTTTCTTAAACTTGTCAATAAATACAATCGTATACCATCTCTATATGAAAGGTTTCCCAACCTTGGCAACTTTAAGATAGGTGGATTTCAACCAGGGGTGGGATGCTACCGGTTCGGACTGGTTCGGGTGAACTGGTAGCTCCAACGATCAGCTGGGAGTGAACCAGTTCTCCCTGATGATCAGATGGACCCACCTTCCCACCTGCGCTATTTTCCTACCTTCATCTTCTCAGCTGATTCGTGTGATAGAGTGGATTGCCGTGCAAATCAGCTGTGTTACTCCTCCGAAGAAACCAGGAAGTGAAGATTTCTTCAAACTGCATGAAGCACATGCGCGCATGCAAATTGTGCAATCACCGAACCGGTTGTTAAACCGGGAGCATCCCACCACTGATTTCAACTCCCAGAATTCTGGGAGTTCAACTCCATATATGGGTGGATGCTCCAACATTGGAGGTTTTTAAGAAGAGATTGGACAATCATTTGCCTGAAATAGTATAAGGTTTCCTACTTGGATAGGGGATTGGACTAGAAGACCTCCAAGGTCCCTTCCAATTCTGTTATTCAGTTAAAGTCGCCAAGGTTGGGAAACATTGCTATATGACATCTAAGCTTTCTTGTCTGCTTTTTTCCATGGGAGCCCATTGCAACTTGAACAGCAAATTAACTGTGTATTTCATCTTATTATGTCTGCATTTTCACCATTCTAAAAATATCTCCGATTTCTCCAGAACTGGTTTGATACCTTTTATAAGAAATAAGTGTTGCATTCTGTTATTTGTCACTATATTCCCCTGAGCTGCATTTAATTATTCTTACTATAACGGATATAAAGAGATAACACTGAGAGGAAGGATGGATAAAGACAGGAGAAAAAGAACTGCTTAACAATTAAAATGAAATCAAAATACTATGTAAAAGCAAGATAGAGGATGTTGATCCAAACTGCAACTCGGGAGAAAAACTGTGCAGTTATTATTTTTTTAATGTACAGTTGTTTACAGATTCAAAATAAGTAAAACACTGAATATGGTAGGGGCTTTTTACTATTCAATGCCCCTTACTGAGTCTTTATCATAGTATCATGATTATCCTCTTTATTGTATAGTAATAATGGAAGATTTGATTCTGTGCAATATTTAATACGTGGAATCCATGAAGTCAGCTAATGAAGAATAATATGGAAGAATTATCCTTTGAGAATAGTGGTTAGATCATTGCTCTAATTGTTTGTCATCCCAGCTTCCTATCATTAAGAAATGTTTGTGTCATACTGGCAGTGTGCCACCACATATAGTAGCTACTTTAACATGATGTCCTTCCTATTGCTTGTGAATTTAACTGTAACACAAAGAAAATGCTACTGCGATTTACAGGCCTTGACTTACAACAATGTAAATCAATGGTGACCATTCAAAGTTACAGCAGCATTGAAAAAATTATTTATGGCCATTTTTCACACTTAACGACCATTGCAGCTTGGCAACGACTCATATTTATGACAGTTGCAGGGTCCTTGGGGTCGTGTGATCATCTTTTGTGACCTTCTGACAAACAAAGTCAATGGGGAAGCCAGTTTACAACTGTGTTGCTAACTGAACAATTACAATGATTCATTTAACAACCATTGAACTGACATTTACTTCCCCTTTCCATCAAAAAAATGTCCACTGCAGACAATGGGTTCGTTTAATGACTGCCACCATCATTACATTCACTTGATGACTGCTGCAAAAAAGTCATAAAATCGAGTTAGCCAAACGATGAATGACTCACTTAATGGCCAGCATGATTTTTTTAATTGTAATTCCAGGCTCAGTTATGGTTTTAAGCTGAGAACTACCTGTACCACATAACAAAAGCAAGCTGAAGCTAGCTTTTAATAAAACCCATATAAAAAGTTAGTGCAAATTAAGATATATTTGAAAGTGCTGTGGTTTTCATTTGCTCAGTGTTTGGAATTTCAGAAGATCTATGGACTCTACCTGTGACTGAATCTTTAAAGCAGGCCCAAGTTTTAATCCCATCATGTCTAAAAGATGTTCTTCTGTAAGCAGCGGTAAGGTTTCTCCATCAATGACATGATCTTTAAATACCTTTAAAAACAAAGAAATAAATATTGTCATTGAAACAATAAGCACTGTGTTGCAGGGTCATACAAAGGCTCCTGAGTCATGTCACCATAGAGCTGAAAATAACCTTACAGGTTATCTGGTTCAACTCTGCTTTCATGCAGGATCCACTGAATGTGATTTCTTGTATAGGTAGTCCTCATTTTACGATCACAATTGAGCCCAAAATTTATGTTGCTAAGTGAGAAATTTGTTAAGTGTTGCCCCATTTTATGACTTTTCGTGCCACTGTCGTTCAGTGAATCATTGCAGTTGTTAAATTAGGAACATGGTTATTAAGTGAATCTGGTTTCCCCATTGACTTTGCTTGGCAGAAGGTTGCAAAAATGATCACATGACCCCCGGGACACTGCAACTGTCATAAACGTGAGTCAGATGTCAAGCATCCAAATGTAAATAACATAACTGTGGGGATGCTACAATGTTCATAAGTGTAAAAAATGGTCAGAAATCACTTTTATCCAGTGCTGTTGTAACTTCAAATGGTCATTAAGTGAGCTGTTGTAAGTCGGGGACTACCTGTACTTATTTCTGCAGAGATTTAATGTGATGGAATGTGTCTACAAAGGGCGAGGTGGTATCAGGAAGGAGGGAGCACATTCCAAAGAATGAGGGGGAGAGACAAGAATTGGATCAGAAGAAAGAGGAAGAGATTTAGGAAAGCCACTCTCTAGAATCTCTCTGGGTGTGTCTTTAGGGTTAGAGTCAGAGGTGGGTTTCAGCAGGTTCTAACCAGTTCTGGAAAATCGGTAGTGGAAATTTTGAGTAGTTCGGAGAACTGGTAGTAAACATTCTGACTGACCCCGCCCCATCTATTCTCTGCCTCCCAAGTCCCAGCTGATCAGGAGGGAATGGAGATTTTGCAGTATCTTTCCCCTGGAGTGGGGAGGGAATGGAGATTTTACAGTATCCTTCCCCTGCCACGCCCACCAAGCCACACCCACAGAACCAGTAGTAAAATTGTTTGAAACCCACCACTGGTTAAGAGTAATATAGGTTAGTCTGTCAAGATTCTGTCTCTTGGTGCAAGCAAATAAATAACTAAACTTTGGCTGGGCCTGACACTTGAGGCACATATATCCAAATGCAGAGTTACAGTGTCTTATGTTAATTTTCTGAACTAAAAGATTCAGTTGCAAACATACTTACTTTCGTCCATATCTTTCTACCCCAGACTGACTAGGTTGGATTCCAGAAGAATCAAGGTGTGATGGCTATCTCACGCAACACCTCCAGTCTGTGTGATCTCTCCAAAGTACTATTTCCCCACATTTTTAACCAGACTTGGTTATTCCCACTTCCCTGGCACTTCATATAGGAACAGTCTTTTATTTTGAAAAATACTTTGTATTTGAAAATCGTGTTTTGTTGTCTCTTGCTAGAACCTTTTCTTTTTGGTATTTTTCCGTATGCTCTGTAAACTTAAACCTTCCTGTCTCCATGCCAGCCTTGAGTGGATTTCATATACACTGTGCTTCATAAAAAAAACATAGAATAATAGGGTTAGAAGGGACCTTGGAGGTCTTCTAGTCCAACCCCACTGCTCAAGTAGTGAACTATACCTGAACTATACCATTCCAGATAAATGGCTTTCCAGTCTATTTTTGAAAGCCTCCATTGATATCTTCACACAATACTTAGTACAATATTAGATAGCATTAAGAATAGACAACTACAGCATGGCATTACATGATAATAACAATGTTTGGAATATGATGTACTGGTATATGAATAACTAAAAGCAGCAACATATCCAAAATATATGTAATAAAGAATGGTAAAATGGAATTAAGAGTATTATTTAAATTAGGTTAAATATAAGGAACTCTTTCCTGAGCATTTTTCAGTTGTTTAATATTTATGATTACCTGAGCATACTCGGAGCATCCTGGGAGACTGTTGATAAAACTGTATACATCTTCAACAGTCCATTTGCGAATATCTTCAGCAGATGAAATTTCTTCCCCATTTAAAGTTAGTCTGGGAGGGGCTAGGAGAATGGGGGAGAAAATCCGTTTTTATTTTTAGTGACTAGCAAAGAAGTTAGAGAAAATTCTGAACTAATGACAAAATGTTGAATCTACATTGCATAAGGGAGGCCAGACTAGATACAGGTAGATCAAAGTGGCAAATGACTATCACATGACCCTGGGATGCTGCAACTATTGTAAATACATGCTAAGAATCCAAATTTTGATCACAGGACCATGAGGATATTGTGATGGTCATAAGTGCAACAATCCGTCTTAAGTCACTTTTTTTTTTAATATTGTTGCAACTTCAAATGGTTGCTATATGAATGGTTCCATGTGGAGGATTAATTGTAGTACACAGCAGCATTATTATTTTTTTCATTTTATTGGATTTATATACCGCCCTACTCCCGAAGGACTCAGGGCGGTGAACAGCCAAAAAGATAAAACACACAAACTACAAAATTTAAAAAACAATATAAAAACCCATTAAATAATTTGGCCCAAAACAAATTAAAACACCCCTAATGTTTTAAAACAAATTTACAATTTACAATTTAAAAGGGAACTTAGGCCAGGCCAGCCTGCTGAAATAAAAAGGTCTTGAGGGCACGGCGGAAGGTGCGTAAATCCGGGATTCTCCGTATCTCCAGGGGGAGCTCATTCCAGATGGCAGGTGCCCCCACAAAGAAGGCTCTCCCCCTGGGGGCTGCCAGTCGACACTGTTTGACCAATGGCACCCTGAGGAGCCCCTCTCTATGTGAGCGTACTGGCCGGTGAGAGGCTACTGGTAGCAGAAGGCGGTCCCGTAAGTACCCAGGTCCTAAGCCATGGAGCGCTCTAAAGGTGGTAACCAAAACCTTGAAGTGCACCCGGAAGACCACCGGGAGCCAGTGCAGCTCGCGCAGGAGAGGTGTTACATGGGAATGCCACGTCACTCCCATAACCACCCGCGCGGCTACACTCTGAACCAGTTGGAGCCTCCGGGTGCTCCTCAAGGGGAGCACCATGTAGAGAGCATTACAGTAGTCCAGGCGGGAAGTGACGAGGGCATGAGTGACCGTGCGTAAGGAGTCCCGATCCAGAAAGGGATGCAACTGGCGAATCAGGCGGACCTAATAGAAAGTCCTTCCGGCCGCAGCTGTCAATTGCTCTTCTAAAGACAGCCGTGAATCCAGGAGGACACCCAAGTTACGAGCTCTCTCCGTGGGGGCCAATGACTCGCCCCCAATAGTCAGTGATGGCACCAACTGACTATATTGGGACGCCGGAAACCACAGCCACTCGGTCTTGGATGGGTTGAGCCTGAGTCTGTTTCTCCCCATCCAGATCCGCATGGCCTCCAGGCACCGGGACATCACTTCAAGGGCATCATTGGGGTGGTCCGGGGTGGAGATGTACAGCTGAATATCATCAGCGTACTGATGGTACTTCACCCCGAAACCATGGATGATCTCACCCAGTGTCTTCACATAAATGTTGAACAGAAGGGGCGAGAGGACTGACCATTGTGGCACCCCACATATAAGGCGCCTCGGGGTTGACCTCTGCCCCTCGGCAACACAGACTGCGACTGGTCGGAGAGAAAGAAGAACCACCGCAACACAGTGCCCCCCACCCACAACTCTTCCAACCGGTGCAGCATGATACCATGGTCGATGGTATCAAAAGCCGCTGAGAGGTCTAATAGGACCAGGATAGAGGAACAACCCCTGTCCCGAGCCCTCCAGAGATCATCAACCAACGCAACCAATGCCGTTTCTGTGCTGTACCCAGGCCTGAAGCCCGACTGGAATGGATCCAGCATCCCCCAATCTTTTGGGTACCAGGGACCGGTTCTGTGGAGAGAGGTTTTTCCACAGACCAGAGGGATCATGGTTTCGTGTGCTACCTGCATCCCATGGATGGGGCTGCACAGACCAGTTTCTGGCATGCTGCGACCAGTGCCGGTTCACAGACCAGGGGTTAGGGACCCCTCTGGTATACAGTACTAAACCTGAGTCCTGAAAAATCCTAATATTGCTTCCCTTCATGAAGCTGGATCACGGTGAAAAGTTAATTTGCGCTGGAAAAGGGTTTTAAACCTTGTCCTCTCCAATACTTTTTCCCTGTGTTACAGTCCTAAGGTTCTTTGCAAGTAGAATGTGTTCATTTATGATCACCACACAAAGTTTCCATGAAATATATAACTTGGCTTTCATGCCAGGTTGTACTGCAGACATGGAGAATCTGTGGTTCTCCAAGTGATGCGTTCAATAATTCCTATTATCCTTCCACCTGGGACTGTTTGGCTCATAGTCTAACAAATATCTGGACGGACATGATATCCTCCTGCATGTCCTATTACCGGTACTTACCAAAAGATAATGGTGGTTGATTGAGCATGGAGAAGCTACTTGTCAGAGCAGAGAATGTGATTTTTGATGGATCTGCATGCTTTTCATTAAAGACTAAGCAAGAATTGTGAGAATCTTTCTCATTTCCATTGTGGCCGTCAGTTGCGTCACTGGGCATTTTGTGGTTACACAAGTTCTTTCTCAAGCCACCTTCACGTTCCTTCTCATTTTTGGTGACAGCTGCTAATGGTTCTGCATGGACTTCTTGTTCTGCTTCTGGAGGCTTGCTTGGCATTTCCACTTTGGTTTCTTTTTTATCCTCGTTTTCTTCACTGAGAGTCACTGAAGCCAGATCCCTATCCTCCAGCTGGTTCTTTCCATGATTGAACTGGTAACGAGAAGCTTTGCGAATCCCAGCTCTTCTGCTTGGTCGACGGACCCGTTCCCTTTGAAGCATGGAGAGAGGTGGATAGGAGCTTGTGCCCGTGAACATGGCGTTCCTCTGAAGTTCATTGAGGGTGGTCTGATGGACATACAGGCCATTGGAGAGGTGGCCTTCAGGAATGCAATGTCTTTCTTGAAAACTAGCAGAACGAGCTGGGACATCAGGGTAAGGGAAAAAGCCCCTGAGTTTTAGAAGACTTTTTCGCTGAGCTTTTTCGAGTTCTTTTTGCTGAAACATGGCACTCATTTCCATCCTAAGTAAGGGTCATAAGCATTACACCATAACTGGAAATGCAATCTTTATCTACCGATAGGTTGCAACATATAAAGTTTGGAACATTAGGCATTGTAGAGCAGCACAAGACTATGTGATTTAGAAGGCAAAATCCCACCCGCCTGCCTCTGATATTTCATGGCATCTTCTATTTTAAATAAAAAACACCATTTGAGTCCTTGAAGACCTACAGTTGGTGGAGATTATAAAGTGAAATCTTTTTCATCAAAGGACTGCATTATCCCACTGATAACTTCAGAGGGTACTTATAGAAGTAGCCAAGGGCTAAGATCACCCTCACTTCATCATTTACACACACGTCCACACCCATCCTTGAATATAGCAAAATTCTTGATGACTACATGGATCCATCCATGAAGTTTTCCAGCAACAATATGGAAGCAGATTACAGAAAGATTTTTTAGACTTCCTTGTTTAGCCTCTGGTTCTAGAAATTCTTGGTAGTCTCCCATCCAAATAGTAATCCAGGCTAGTTTAGGAGTCCACACAAAGTACTAGATGCTGGTGCCTCCTGAGATACGTGCCACAATAATCATATTAACAAAAACTGTATAAAGCTGCAAGTGATAGATTTATACTAGTAGCTAATGGACAAAGATGAAAATATAGAAAGATTGCCTGTAATTTAAATAATAATACCATACATATAACCACAGTTTGAATGATAGTAACTAGTTGACCTATAAGACATCTGACATTCTAACAATGATTTGTTTAATCAGGGTTAATTGAGTCAACCGCTGGTGTAAACATTTGTACAAACAATAAGCTAGGTGATAAACCATAAATTATGATTTAGCATGTAAATTCTAATATTTATGTGATTTAGTTCATTTTACCTGGCAATATTTTGTTTCTGAATCAATTCTTGTCTTTTGGCTACTGCTTCCATTGATTCGGATTGAAGAAAACTATATCCTAGTAATTGAATGAATGAACATAATTGAAGATTATTTTTAGCATCATTCACTTGTTTAAAACTGGATTAATACTATATTCATAAACAAAGAAGCAGTCCACAGTGCAATCTTACAGATAATGACTCAGAGTTAAATCCAATTCAAATCCAGATTAATGTGTACAGGTAGTCTTCGATTTATGACCTGTTACTTAGCAACCATTCAAAGGTGATGGATTTGATGTTAAGTGAGTTTGCCCCATTTTGCGACTTTTCTTGCCACAGTTGTTATGTGAATCATTGCAGTTATTAACCTGGTAACACGATTGGTAAATGAATCTGGCTTCCCCATTGATTTTGCTTATCAGATGGTCGCAAAAAAGATCGCATGATGTTTGGACACAGCAATGGTCATAAATATGAGTCAGTTGGCAAAGGTCTGAATTTTGATCACGTGACCATGGGGATGCTGCAATGGTCATAAGTCACTTTTCAGTGCCGTTGTAACTTTGGACAGTCACTAAACAAAGTGTTGTTAAATTGACGTCTATCTGTATATGAATTGTAAGCTTTTGTACAACTTTAAATGTATGAATTACATTCGTTTAGCTTGGTTAGGCAAAGAAATGGTATTATAGCAAATATTGGCTCCATCCAAAGCTTCCATTCCAGAGTGATTTGATCTAGACAGTTCTTTGAATAAGCAAATTGCCTGTAATGGTATGTGGCAGGGGTGAAATGTTCCCGGTTCGGACCGGATCAGTGATGGAGGCGGGTGGTTCGGAGAACCGGTAGCAAAAATCCCTGCCCCGCCCCCTGCCCAACTGAGCTGCACAATCATCAGAGGCTTTTTTTTACTTTCAAAAGCATTTTTTCTACAACCTCTTCGGCCGAAAAAATGCTTTTAAAAGTAAAAAAAAAAGCTCTGATGATCGCGCTGCTCAGCTGGGATCATCAAAGGCTTTTAAAAGAAAAAAACCCTTTTTTTCTTTTAAATGCCTCTGATGATCCAAGCTGAGTTGCCTGATCGGCAGAGGCATTTAAAAGAAAAAAAGTCTCTGCCAATCAGGCAACTCAGCTTGGATCGTTAGAGGCATTTAAAAGAAAAAAACCTTTTTTTCTTTTAAATGCCTCTGATGATCCAAGCTCTGATGCCGAAGAGGTTATAGAAAAAATGCTTTTAAAAGTAAAAAACAAAAAAAATTGGCCACTCCAACCCAGTCACATTACCCCCCCCACCACCAAGCCATGCCCACAGAACCGGTAGTAACAAATTTTAGATTTCACCCCTCGTATGTGGGAATGAAATTGGGAGACAGGAGAGAGAGCCACAATCTGGCAACTAGTGTTTAAAAGAAGGATGAAAAGTGTGAGAAACATTTCAGAAGGGATTGTTCCTATTTTTCTGGAGACTACAGGGGAAAGGAGAGGATAAATGCTTTTAGTCTTGCAAGATTCTGTTAACAAAACCTTACAGCAAAGATGGGGCTAGTGTTCCTGGATGTACTTCTTGTAGTTCTTGTAAGGCTAACATTACCATCTGCGTGGCGGTGTAGTGGTTAGGATGCAGTATTGCAGGTTAACTCACTACTCACTGCCAAGAGTTCGATCCTGACTGGGTCAAGGTTGACTCAGTCTTCCATCCTGAGGTCGGTAAAAATGAGGACCCAGATTACTGGGGGCAATATGTTGACTCTATAGAGGGGGCTGTAAAGCTCTATGAAGTGGTATATAAGTCTATAAGTATAGCATTGCTATTGCTCTCTATTTAATGCACGGAATCAAATCAGGGGCCTTAATTTAGAATGCAAGTTTTCCCATGCACACCCCTACTGTTTAACACAATCAACTCAGCTCTTCAAAATTATGATTCAGATCAAATCAGAAATTTGAATCAGGCTTTGGGTTGATTTGACACCAATAGTTTCCCTACTGCTACTGTCTATTTACGTACTCAGTTACTTATGATCTTGCTCTTTCTTACCTGGTCCTTGGGAAACACAACTAGATAATAAGTTTGGGAAGTTGCCAAGTTGTGAGGTGGGAGGTCCAAGAGTGGAAGCCACATGAATCTGCCTGAGATCAGCAGGTACCAAGATCTCAGATGTAGGTAACAAATGTCTAGGAGAGCAAACAAGACAGCTAGATAAAGTGTCTTATGGGCAAATGCTGAAATTTTTTGTAAGAAAAAAATTCAAGAAAGGAAACTTCCTACATATGAATCAGTAAAAGAGAGCAAACAGTCAGTATTCAGAATCCTGAAACAAAAATTGGAAGTTATAAAAAAAACACCTGACCATTTTCATGAGATATTCCTACCGTAAGTACTCGTAATTCTGATCCTGAATTTAAAAACTGATAATATATTTGGATTTAATGTACATGTTAAGAAATAAATGTCAATTAGCCATTTTAAAGCCTTAAGCAAAACATCTATATTAGTGGTTTAACATTTAAAAAAAACAAAAAACAAGCAACCAAATGGAGCAGAGGCAACTGTAGGATCAGATGTTTGGATCAAAATATGAAAGCACCTCATATGCTGTCAGTTCTGCCTCTTTGGTCTGAGTGAGTGACGTCACTACACATGTCCAAAGAGCGTGGAGCTTGTATTGTGACAGTGTGCCCACTGGTTTTATTGGTCTTCTCCCTCTGATGAGGAACCATATTCCAAATTGATCTGACAGTTATGTATGGCTCCTGTTCACACAGAGAAAGAAACACTCATGGAGCCAATAGGTAACCTTTTCTGGAAGAAAATACTCTATAACAGTATTTTTCAACTTTGGCATGTTTAACACGTGTGAACCTCAAGTCCCAGAATTCCCCAGCCAGTATGTTGAGAAACACAGTCTGTAGTGGAAAAAGTACTAAATCAGAACTTAGATTTACAAGTAGTTCTCAACTTATGACCACAACTGGGATGGGAATTTCCATCACTAAATAATGTGGTCATTAAGTGAATCACAACGGATTTTACCATCTTTTTGCCATGGCTGTTAAACAAACCCAGCTTTGGTCATTGACTTTGTCAGAAGGCCCCTGGGAAGATTGCAAATGGCTATCACATGACTCTGGGATGCTGCAACCCCTGTCAATACATGCCAGTTGCCAAGTGCCAAAATTTGGAACATGTCACCATAGGGATGCTGCGACAATTATAAGTGCAAGACCGGTCGTAAGTCACTTTATTTCACTGCTATAACTTCACAGACGTTAAATGAATGGTCATAAATCAAGGACTACATCTGTTGAACTCAGATATATTGAACACGTTGGCTGGTAATTGTTGGCTGTATTGCTGCCCAATACATTTGAAGGACACAATTCAAGGAAAGCTCTGCTTGAGGTTTTGTCTTAAGGCATAGGAGATTGTTCTACACCAGGGGTGGGGAAGTATGGCCCTTTTATGACTTGTGGACTTCAACTCCCAGAATTCCTGAGCCAGTATGAACATGGCTGGCTCAGGAATTCTGGGAGTTGAAGTCCACAAGTCATAAAAGGGCCATAATTCACCACCTCTGCTCTACATGCTCTATGATACATAGACAATATTTTTTCTTTCATCTGTTAGCCAGGAGTACCTTTCCATAAACCGAGATTCCAACTGTGAAGGAATTGTCTGCATTTCATGCTGGCGCATTAGCGTTGGGTGTCCTGTCATGAACTGGCTCCTCATTAGGGTCTCTTGTTGCTGCCTCAGATCTAAAACAAATCACACAGTATCAGTGTGCTAACAATGTGTGCATTTGGTACGGCAATGCAGAGTTGACCTTGGGCATAGGGAAGGGAGGAATGTGCTGTTGAGGGGGCAGGTTTGCAGAAAAATTACACAGCCTTGAGAAAAAGAAAAGGGTGGGAAAGTTAAAAAAACTGAAAATAACTCTGCCCTGGTTTTGTTTAATATAAAATGGGAAAGAGAGAAACATTTTAAGGGTTGAAGTAAGCCCTTCCCAGTAAGGCAGGTCACGAAAGGGGCATATCGGGAATTCTACAAAATGTTTTTCATTGCAATAAGATACAATATCAGAAGCTTAAAAGCCAGTCTCTCTGTTTATACACGTGGGGCAATTATGGCTCATGGAAAATGCTGAGGTTAGTTAGATCTCATTCTGGTTTCTGCAGAATGACTTTCTGCAGAAAGGCTCTGACTTTCCTTCTGGGCCTCATTCCTGATGCAGGTTCCTGTTGCTTTTATGCAGTGCTTCCTAAACTTTTTCCTGCATTCCCTAAAATCTCTTATCTGAAGGTTTTATTGAACTTTGAGGAATAGGTCAGAAGCCCTTTCCTTCAGCACCATTGTAACTTTGACCGGTCACTGAACAAATGGTTGCAACTTGGGGACTACAATTATACAAATTGTGGTAGTAAGTAATTGTGGACTTATGACCACAATTGAGCTCCAAAATTCTCTTGTTAAGTGAGACATTTGTTAAGTGAGTTTTGCTCCATTTTACGACCTTTTTTGTCACAGTTGTTAAGTGAATCGCTGCAGTTGTTAAGTTACTCATACAGTTGTTAAGTGAATCTGGCTTCCCCATTGATTCTGCTTGTCAGAAGGGTCGCAAAAGGGAGTCACATGATCCTGGGACACTGCAGCTGTCATAAATATGAACCAGTTTGACAAGCCAGGAATGTTGATCACGTGACCATGGGGATGCTTCAAAGGTCGCAACTTGAAAAATGGTCATAAGAAGTCACTTTTTTCAGTGCCATTGTAACTTTGAGCAGTCACTAAATGAACTGTTGTTAAGTCAAGGACTACCTGTACTGTATTATATAAACAATGTCATCAAATTATCTTAATGTCATTTCAACAAATTACCACTGGTAATTTCATCAATTATTGTCTTGTAGGAACACTTCGGGAGATTTTCCAAAGGTTGCTTTTTTCAAGAGGCAACTGGACTTTCTGGTTTTTCTTTGAAGACGTTTTGCTTCTCATCCCAGAAGCTTCTTCAGCTCTGACTGGTGGTGGGCAATATACAAGTCAGAGCTGAAGAAGCTTCTGGGATGAGAAGCAAAATGTCTTCAAAGAAAAACCAGTTGCCTCTTGCAAAACCACCTTTGGAACAGCTGTGACCTGGATGACTGAGAATCTCCATAGACATTTGGGAGATTTTGAATATATTTAGGTACATCTTTCAATATGTAAATTGATTTCAAAGTCCCTATTGTGGTGGGTTGTGATGGGTAATTGGATTCTTTCTTATCCAAAGAATAAACACTTTTACCTAATTTTGGGTATTTTACCCAGCTTTGGGAAACACTGACTTGCAGCCTCTATAACAAAAAATTATTTCTTCCTGCATAAACCTGTTTTTATGTTATAATTTTTGATTTTGTCTGCTGTATATTATATTTTTGAAAGAAATCAGACACGTGGGAAGGCAGGATGGTGTTTTTCGTGACAGCTTTCAAAGCTGAAGTCAACAACTTTGATTCCAAATCCTGCCACATCCGAGGCTGAGAAAGAGGTGATTAAAAAAAACCCAAATCTGTTAGGACATGAAGATCGGAGAAAGAAGCCTGATCTGAATTCTGGAGCTGACATATTAGATTAGAACAGGGTTTCTCAACTGTGGCAATTTAAAGATGTGTGGACTTCAACTTCCAGAATTCCCCAGCCAGCAAAAATGTTCAAGCCCACACATCTTAAAGTTGGAAAAGTTGAGAAACATTGGATTAGAGGCTATCTACCCAACTCATAGGGGACACAGGGTCCTAACTATTAAGATGCTAGTCTGTTGACTGGAAAGTTGGCAGTTTGAGACCCAAGTACTGTGTGATGGGGTGAGCGCCCGTCCTTGCCCCAGTTCCTGCCAACCTAGCAGTTACATGCAGATGCAATTAGATAAATAGGTATCATTTTGGTGGGAACGTAACAGCATTCCATGCACCTCGGTGTATAGTCGTACCAGCCCCCTGATCACCGAAGTGTTTTTGGACAATGCTGGCTCCCTCAGCTCAGAAACAAAGATGAGTCCCTGGAGCCAGACATGACTGGCCAGGGAGAAACTGTATTTTTTTTAACTGTATGACCTTGGGCAGCAAACATCAATAAAAACTAAGAAGAAAAGAAAAAAATTGCAACAAATAGGTCCAATAAAACAAACCACAATCACACATATAATAATATATATGACATAACTTAAAAGCAAAGTTTATTTATAATTAAAGGAATACAACTGTTAGTCTGGAAAAATATAGTGCCTGGGACTACTTGGCAAAATGTACATTCCTATCACAATGTATGTTCGTTCCGTCTTACCAGCTGCGGGGATGCCACTTCCAATTTGGTAAAAGGCTCCATCTTCCACACTTCTCTGCTTCCCGAGGATTATCATTTTTCTCATGTGATCCTGAGGATTCATGCTGTTGAAGAATGCAATTGATCAGGGAATCAGTGAAATGGAAATGTGCTGAGAGAAAGCAATTACATTAATAACACAAACATCAGAGGAATATAAATAATATAATACAGCTAATATAAAAAGGCCCTACATGTTTCCTTGTTCCACAACTCTGCATCGATGGGACATTTTTAGAGCTACTAAGAGTGTCTAAAAAGACTAAGTTCCTTGTTTGCGTCTTACACATGCAAACTCCTGGCATTTAAGTCTGCAGGTTGCCATAAAAATAGAACTGTCTTCTACCTATTAAGCCACATCATTTAATTTTGACTGCCGGATCCTTTTCCAACCTTGCACATTATTTCCAGTCCTTCAGTAGTTAACTTTTATAGTAAAGTGAACAGGTAACTGAAAAGAAGGCTTCAATTTTTTGATGTTTCTCTCTATGGATTGGGAAATAGTTAAGAATGTGAAGTAAAGCAGTGTTTTCCAACCTCATCAATTTCAAGATGTGTGGCCTTCAACTCCCAGAATTCTCCAACCTGCATACTGGTTGGGGAATTCTTGGAATTGAAGTCCATACATTTTAAGGCTGCTGAGTTTGAGAAACATTAGATCAGGGGTGTCAAACTGGCGGCCTGTGGGCTGGATATGTCAAGCGTGGGCCATGCCCACCCTAGCACCGCAAAGGGAAAAAACCTTACGATAGTCACATGATGGCAATGTGACGGCACAAGTTTGACACCCGTGCATTAGACTATGAAAAAACATAAATACCAGCTTTCACGGCCTATCTTCATATAGGAATTGTTACTAATCCTATTCTGTAAATCCTAGCAGTGCAGCACATTATAGGGATGAAATCAAGTTAATCACTCCTTTAGAGTTTTACCCTGAACAAACCCTTCTTGGCAGCAGGCAAAACCATTCATCCACTGGTAATTCTGTCACAGTTGGTTAAGCAAAGAATGGAAGTATGACATCTTTGCGGACTAAAACTAGTTGTGTACACTTAATCATGCTTTGCAAACCCAAGGGAGAATAAAGAATAGGCTGGTGCAAGTGCAATTATGTGTTGTGTGCAAATAAAGGTCAGAAGTAAAAGTTTAAACTTTTGAAAAGCTTGTCCTTCAGTATAATAGTGCTGTTCAACAATGTCATTCAGTTCACATCTAATTTTATTGTGGTGAACTGAATACAGACTCAGAGTTGGAAGGAACCTTGGAGGTCTTGTAGTCCAACTTCCTGCTTCCTATTCCCGACAAATCACTATCCAATATCTTCTTAAAGGCCTGCAGTGATGGAACATCTACAACTTCAGGAGGCAGGCTGTTCCACTGGTTAATTGTTCTCACTGAACTATTGTTGGGAACTGGGAATCTGTAGAATGAATGTTTTCAACCTGGCAGTTTCCATCTATAGTGAACTTCAACTACCTAATCTTTAGCCAACAGCATACAGGGCCAGGAGAGGTTACTTAGATGACTAAAGCTCCATTTATGAAGTTAGAATATAGAGCAATCCTTGGTAGACTACTGGTTTAATTCTCTTGGTCTACTGGTATTAAAAATATCATGTAAGCAAACTGGACTTCTTTATCTTCTGCCTCTTTGGATAGAGAGCACTAAAAAAAGAGAGAGATGCTTTGGGGTTGACAATGCAGTAATTAAGGCAAGTAAAAGTTTAAAATAAACTTACAACATACTGAACATGCAAAGAAGCCAGCTACCTTTTAACCTAGCGTGTTCTATGAACTCATGAAAATAGTTTATATTTCAGTATGTTGTTTGAACCTACAAAATTAGATTAAATTAGATGGATTCAGAATTCATTTCAGCAGCAACCCAGAAAATAATTAGGTTATGCATGTGTGATGTGTATGTGTGCACACGCACAAACACATGCACATATAAGGTTTATTTAAAACAGTTCGGTTTTGGTTTTCCTTAGATGCATCACAGCAAGTTGTATAATGGGAACTGTACAATTTAGAAATGTGTGGTAGGAAAAGGATCTAGAGGTAAGATCCTGCTGGGAACTTATCCAGATCTCTAGAAAACTAGCCAAAAATGGATGCCAAATCATACCTGTAAGACATTTCCAACAAAAAATGGCAAAACAAGGTGGGAATCATTATTGCAAGGCTTCTGTGATGTGAAATGTTGCCATTCCTTTGTTAAATTACTCCCAACCTCCAAATACATCAAAAATGAACCAAACATTTTTAGACTCGCTAACTGGATTTGCTCGCCCCTCTACATGCTGGAGTTAATGTGTTTAAACCACTATAGCTAGAACAAAATCCAGCTAAATTAGGTATATTTAATGCCTGGTGGAAAATGGTCATCTACTACAATCAACAAATCATCATGCAGACATGTATTTAATTTATTTATACCCAATTTTCCCATTAGCATTAGTACTCAAATTAGTTTGAAATAAAATAAAATAAAATAATAAAATTGTATTTTAATTATTAAAACTTCCCTTATCAGCTGGATGGCTTCAGCACGATAGCCTAAATAAAAAATATATTTTCATATCATTTATGAACATCATGTAACAACATCGCCAAAAAGGCATTAAGAGTTGTAAACCTAATCTTGCGTAGCTTCTTCTTTGGTAATATTACACTACTAACCAGAGCATACAAAACATTTGCTAGACCAATTCTCGTCTGTCTAGAACCCTCACTGCATATCAGACATTAATACAATTTAGTGTGTCCAGAAATATTTCACAAGAAGAGTCCTCCACCCCTCTGCTTGCAACAAAATACCTTATGCCACCAGACTTGAAATTCTGGGGTTAGAAACCTTAGAACTATGCCACCTTCAGTATGACCTAAGCATAGCTCATAAAATTATCTGCTACAATGTCTTACCTGTCAATGACTACTTCAGCTTCAGCCACAACAATACAGGAGCACATAATAGATACAAACTTAAAGTGAACCGCTCCAAACTCGATTGCAGAAAATACGACTTCAGCAACAGAGTGGTCAATTCCTGGAATGCACTACCTGACTCTGTGGTTTCAACCCAAAACCCTCAAAATTTTAACCTAAGACTGTCTACTGTTGACCTCACTCCATTCCTAAGAGGTCTGTAAGGGGCATGCATAAGAGCACCAGTGTGCCTACCGTCCCTGTCCTAATGTTCCCTTTATTTGTATTCATTTTATGTATTCAATCCATGCTTATACTTATATATATTATCTAATACGTACTTGACAAATAAATAAATAAATATCAGCCAAAAAAACAAACAAACAAGAGCAATGAAACAAGTTTATCCTTCTTTGCAGGGAATTCAAAAACCTTCTAAAAAGACAGAGGTTTAGAAGAAATTAAGTTGTATAGAACAGACAACGGTGTCTGAAATATTTTATTTTCCGTTGTAAAAAGGCTTGTTTCCAAAAATATTGTTTAAGCTTTAAAGATTAAAGTTAAACTATTAGGATAGCTAGAGAACAAGCAGAAATACAATATTTATACACGTGCTTTGCTTGTGTTAAATTACATTCCCCATCTTTTCACATTTCATCAAGCTGGTTTACATCATGAAAAATAACACATATAGTTAAAATGAGAGCTACAAATATTCCTGAAGTAGAGTCCTTCTGTTGGTCATCTGGTAGATGCAAAGCTATATCAATTTGTTTAATAAATAGAGACATTGTAATAATCAAACAAAGATTCATGTGATTGAAATGCCTTTCTGTTATAAAGTCCCTGATGTGAAATAGACACTTTCCTGAGACTATGTTAAAATTACTGACATTGTTATTACATGGCTGTCCCACATGTAAATTATGGGTGACTGCATGTACTTACAGCAGTTGTCAGTGCCTTCGTTTTGAAACAAGAGAAGTGTAAATAGATAGAAAAATGCTGGAGCTGTGCATTCACTCTGGTTGGCAGGATTGAAAAGTCAAAACATTCTGAACATTGACTTTGATATAAACCCAAACTCAGCTTATTTGGATTACGCTCTATCCTTACCTTTAAATCCTCTTGATTCTGACATCAGAAGCTCTTTTCCCACATCATCTCCTCAGCCAGCAGAAACAAAACAATGTAATTATAAGTCAAACATCCCACTGATCTGATAAACCTATTTTGATATTTAACCTGTTAAGCTGTTAACAGCGATCAAAGCCCTTAATGCATTCATTGAAAAATATTAATTGTTGCAGAAATTATGCAGTTGGCTGTGGAAGAATGATCGCAGTGGCTTAGACTGTTATTTCTCTTGCACAAATTTTCCCCCTTTAAAAAGAAAAACAATGTGATTTGCCAAATGACAAGTCTGATGCCCTAGTATGCTTATCCTATTGAGTAGGAAAGATTAAAATCTGGTTAAGTACCCTGAAAAACAAACAGAAACGGAAAGGTTACAGCTTTTTGCTCTTTAGGTCTTATTGTCTGTTGGTTACCAGCTCTCTGAAGCATTTGGGGGAATCTCTTCAAGAGAAAAAATATAAAAAGATTCGTCAGAATGTCAAAATCTAAGATTAATAATTTTGAGAATCTGTGAATGATGTAGGCACTCACAAACTGGCTATTATGAGAAACTTACTTATTCAGAAAAGACTCGTCTCTCAAAGGTATTGATACCATCCTTGTACAGGTAGTCCTCGACTTACGGCCACAATTGAGCCCAAAATTTATATTGTTAAGTGAGATATTTGTTAAGTGAGTTTTGCCACATTTTACGAGCTGTCTAGCCACAGTTGTTAAGTGAATCATTGCAATTGTTAAGTTAGTAACATGGTTGTTAAGTGAATCTGACTTCTCCATTGACTTGGCTTGTCAGAAGGTCACAAAAGGTGACCATATGACCCCAGGACACTGCAACCATCATAAATACATGCCAGTTGCTAAGCATCCAAATTTTGATCACGTGACCATGGGGATGTTGCAATGGTCGTAAGTGTGAAAAATGGACATAAGTCACTTCTTTTCAGTGCTGTTGTAATTTTGACCAGTCACTAAATGAACCTGTATGTAGGATCTCTGAGGATTCGAAGTAGGAGGTCATGCCATGTTATTTCTTTTTTATTATGATTGAAAAGTTATTTTAAAAATATCTGTGATGAAGCACCTGTGGGACAGCAAGAGGAATATTTGCAATAGAATGGATTTCTACCCATGGACATTGTGTAGCTCATGAAGTTCTGGTTGGAATAGGATAAAATCAACATGGTGGAACAATCGTTCTTTGCCTGAAATACATGCCTTAGGATTAAATCACCTTCTCTACATGAATACAGAATGTAGATGGCATTGGTGGATTCTTCTAGAAGAGCAATGGGCATCATCCTTGGCACTACACAGGTTATAACTTGCATAGCAGTTCTAAACATAATATTTACAACATGGTTGTCCAACTTTTTGGCTTGCTTGGGCTCCATGAGTGGAGGAATTGTCTTGGGCTGCATATAAAATATATAATAACAATAGCAATATCACTTAGACTTACATACGACTTCACAGTTCTTTTACAGCCCTCTCTAAGCAGTTTACAGAATAAGCATATTTGCCCCAACAATCTGGGTTCTCATTTTACCGATCTCAGAAGGACAGAAGGCTGAGTCAACCTTGAGCCTGGTGAGATTTGATCTGCCAAATTGCAGGCAGCCAGCAGTCAGTAGAAGTAGCCTGCAGTACTGCATTCTAACCACTGCGCCATTGTGGCTCTAATATAGTTAATGGTTACAAATAATGAACTTCCTTTATTTTTAATATCTTGTGCATGCCACATTACTAGCTATCCAGAGCTGCATGTGGACCACAGGACATGGGTTGGACACACCTGCTTTACGCTATCTGGTCCTGTGACCCAGCATATTTTGCTCTCCCTTTCCTGCTTCCTGGCATGCTAATTCTTTACTTCTCGGCTTCCTCCTTTTTCTGAGGAACATAGAAACAAACAAAAAAAAAAAATAATGAATACAGTAGTCCTTGACTTACAACATTCATTAAATGACCGTTTGAAGTTACAAAGGTACTGAAAAAAATGTAGAGAATTTAGATTAGGTTATTTTTAACTGAATTTAATTAAATCATTGAATGATTATTCTCCTTTCTAAATCCATTGATTTCTAAAGCCTGACTTAGTATGATTCTATCTGATCAAGGTGTTTTGCTTTAAGAAAAGACACTTTCTTGATATATTCAACTGCCTGAACCAGTCTTGGCTTTGTTCAAGCTGATCTCAGTTGGCTAATTGGCTTGTTTATGCATAACTCTGAATCATAAGCAAACAACATGATGAGAAAGTGATGTGTATGAATCAGGTCTACGTCCTTGATGCATACATATCAAATAATACACCAATTTATTTGGTTTCAGTTGCAATTTACAGCAGTGAAGAATTCAGACAGAGGGAGTAGCCTAAAACTGATATGAAACTGAATCGTTATGTACCACTTGAGATGGACCAGAATATTAATA
This sequence comes from Pantherophis guttatus, assembly GCF_059756535.1. NCBI lineage: Eukaryota > Metazoa > Chordata > Lepidosauria > Squamata > Colubridae > Pantherophis > Pantherophis guttatus. The sequence goes on from NC_142068.1 coordinate 18,896,890, forward strand.
AATTGAAAATAAAAATCCTCAGAATATTTTTTTGTGATTAAATGCAGGCAATATAGGATTTCAGTGTTTGCAAATCCTTTTTGTCAAATCAACTTGTGGCATTAATCCTCTAATGGTTTTATTCCCTTAGAATATTTTCCTTTAGGATTATAGAGTCATGATGAGGCAAAGTACAAAAATCCACTTTAATCTTTGAATTGTAGATGTGTGGGAAGGAGCTAAAGAGATTGTCCTCGGAAAAAGGTTGGTCTCCCTTCTATTACCTTAATCCCTTCTCTTTCTGACATATAATTGAGACTAAGAATATATTTAGTACGGATGGTATGCACACAATTGCACTGCTTTCTGGATTAGCAAGTTCTTCTCTTAGTCACCTGTATTTTAATCACCTTCTTTTTGAACTTTTGCAATTTATTGAAAATGGGACTTGTCGCTTGCAGACCAATCAGAAACTATAGCCGGTCCAGAATATAGTGACGTAAATTGTTATGCCTTTACTGCATGACCCAAAGGTCATTTTCCAAAAGGCAACTGAACTTTCTCTGGTTTTTTTCCTTGAAAACGTTTCGTTTGTCGTTCAAGAAACTTCTTCAGTTCTGAACTTCAAAACTAAAGAAGTTTCTTGGATGAGAAGCAAAACGTTTTCAAGAACCTGTCCCCCCCAAGAAAGTCCAGTTGCATTTTGGAGATGCATCTTTGGAACAACCATGACCTGGATGATTGAGAATCTCCATAGACTCTACTTTATGACTTGTGTTGGATATCAATTGGTTTCTGAGTGCAGTTAAAGAAAGATACATGTTTTCACCTATGAATCCCTTCATGGCGTAGGGCTTGCAATTTATGGGATCACCTGTCCCCAGTTGTCTTTGCCTGTTGTCTAAAATCAGGCAGGGTTGTTGTGCTTTAAGTCTCTTCAGCAAAATAGTGCAATCTTATGGGACCAGAGTGATGCCTTCTCTGTTGCTAGTTATTTCTCCTATCTGGAATGGAATTCTGTCCCCAAAGCAGGGGCGAAATGCTCCTGGTCCGAACCGGTAGTGATGGCGACTGGTGGTTCGGAGAACCGGTAGCGATGGCGGCACAAGGCTCCGCCCACCTGCCCGGTCATCATTACTTCCTGGTTGTAACTAGGAAGTAACCTGTTTTTTACCCTCTGCACATGCGCAGAAGGGTTTGTGCATGTGCAGAGGGTCCACGCGTGTACATGACGTGTGCGCAAGCAAAGCAAGTGCACGCGCCATGCGCATGCACTTCCAAACCAATTGGAAAGGTAAGTAGATTTCACCCCTGCCCCAAAGTACATTTGGCTTGAAATTATTGGAATTTACAGTAGAATGGTTTTAATGCTTGTATTCCCTAATGTACTCTCAGGGATTCTAATGGGTGGCAAGTGATCAAACCTATACTGGATATTTGCAAACCAAATAAAGCATTTGCCAGTGTTTACCCAACCTGTCAGTTTACAACTACATAATTCTTGAAACGTTTTTTTTTATCACATTTAGTGCTCACACCCTTGATAGATTGCTGTATTTTCCCAACAACACCTGTCTTGGTAGCAGACTGCAATATGCTAACTCCTACACACTCGTATTGCAGGGTTAGCCATTTTTGAGGCAATTACAATAACAAAAAGATTATTCAGGAAATGTAAAATATTAACACAAAGGTTTGCAGCATAAACCTTTCCTTAGTACCTTACCCGGTACTTTTCCAGAATTCAACTCATCAGTAATTTGATATGTTGCTCTTTGGTTCCTATTCTGTCTTGTGGCTGAATAATATTATACTGTGGACCTAAATAATTCTTCTGAGATTTATCCTCTTCCCATTGATGCGTTGCAGTTTGGAATTGAATGTAGTTCAATAAATTGGCACAAGTCAGGAGGCATCCAAATTGAATTCAAGAAATAAATAAAAGAATCAATTGATCAATTCATTTAGCCAGGGTTATCTTTACTTTTGGACAAGGCACTAATTTCTTAGGTTTGGTTTCAAATCTATAAAATGAAAATAACAATCATTTGCTCAGTAAAATAGTAAATGCAAGCACAATGAAGTCTGCAAAGATCTTTTTAAATTAAAACACTGCATAAATAGACTTTTTTCTGAGATCACTTCCTTTTACTTATGATATTAATTTTTTTAGCTATTTGGTGCCACAATTTTCTCAGAGTGCATCAATTTATCCTTAAAACTAGAGGGAGCAGAAGGTTAGAGAACACACTGAACTTGTTCCTGAAGTATTGTAATTTGAGCTATAAATTGACTCAACCCTTGGAAAACAAAACGCAACACCAGGAAAGTGTCACATGTAGGAAGCTGTGGTATCAAAGTCTACAAAATTATTCTCCTTTTAATTTTTGAACTGCAGAAAAGAAGGGAAGGAAGGAAGGAAGGAAGGAAGGGTAGAGTAGAGTAGAGTAGAGTAGAGTAGAGTAGAGTAGAGTAGAGTAGAGTAGAGTAGAGTAGAGTAGAGTAGAGTAGAGTAGGGTATTTAATGAAATATCTAAGCAAAATTATTTACTAAATCTTTGGCAAAATTTGGGGGAACAGAAAACAACCAAAACCAATTGAGAAAAAAATCTGCTTGGAGCAGCATCTCTAAGTTTTTGAAGTCTGCTACAGATTTTTAGAATAACAGTAGTTTGGTATTATTCTCCCAAATTTACCCATTTTTCTCAGGAAAGTTATGTTAACAGCAGATATTGTCCGAGAAGAACTAAACAAAGTGAAGCACTTAAAATGATCAAGAATCCATTGCCAAGGCTGATTTGATTTACAAGTCAGAAAACAATTTTACAATGGATGACAAAGGTAAGTTGCTTGATTTAAAATGTGTTATGTGAAGTTGTTTAACTTTAAAAGAAAAAAAAACTTTAAAAATATGTCTTCCTTTTTGTGTATTTTTGTGCATATGGACACTGTTTCTGATGGGAGATGAAAAGATTACAAGTTCCAATGATTACACAATGTTTATCTAAGAGATAACATACAGCTGATAATGTTTCTAGATTAAAGCTATCATGTCTAGAATTAGAGTTTAAAAAGATCTAAAAAAATCACAGAGAGGGAGAGAGAGAGAGGGAGAGAGGCTAAGCATAAATGCTTTCATTAATGTTTAACAAATTCCTATTTTGTTCAGATTTCTACTGGAATTTTTTCTTCCATCCAGCTTATACACAGAACAAAATTTATTTGCTGCCTTTTCAAATTCTGTTCAAGCATAGACTAATTGTTTCACCTATGTAGATCTCACTAGATAATTTGCATTCAGGGGCATCCATGATGCAAACCGTGATGATGCTGAATGGTAATGTGTGCAATGACATCATCATAAAACTTTACCATAAGATGCTGCATTTGCAAGATGACATCAGTGGTGTGACGTGTGCACAAAGCGCATGCACGAAGCGAACCAGTTGTTACACTGGTTGAAACCCACCACTGGATGACATGACTGTGAATATTTTCTCTGCCTCATGAGCACCCATATCTGCATGAGAGCAAGTAAGATATGAGCTATCTTGACCTATCGCTTAGGTCTTTATTGCAGTTCCCACTGAAGGCTTTACCAGTAGGCGACCAACACGGAACTCTATTTCTTCTTATGTCTTAAGAGGTGTATTTTAAGATTAGGTGAGAGAGCTTGCAAAAATAATCAACAGTCAATAGGTCCAATTGTTTCTGTAGGGACATTAAGAGAGGTCAAAGAGGCCATCTAAATAAAAATTGAACAGCCCTCTCTCAATAGAGGAGGAGGAATATGAACTGTGTACCACACAGTTCTTTCAGCAGTCCCAAGAAGGTGCCACACCCATTTGCCCTCTAATTCAGGTGAATTAGAAATCAGGGGTGAAATCCAGCAGGTTCTGACAGGTTCTGGAGAACCGGTAGCGGAAATTTTGAGCAGTTCGGAGAACTGACAGCGGAAATTTTGAGTAGTTCGGAGAACCGGCAAATATCACCTCTGGCTGGCCCCAGAGTGGGGTGGGAATGGGGATTTTGCAGTATCCTTCCCCTAAAGTGGGGTGGGAATAGAGATTTTGCAGTATCCTTTCCCTGCCACGCCCACCAAGCCATACCATGCCCATCAAGCCATGGCCACAGAACCAGTAGCAAACGAATTTGGATTTCACCACTGCACTGAATGTATTAGACATTCTCTCAGTGAATCAAAAGGACATTGAGTCCAATTTAAGTAGACCGAGAAGAACAGTTTAAAATTGATGATAATCTTAGCCAAAGCCATTTAGATCTCAAATGTTGCATGTGCAAATTGCAGTTTAGAAAAGAGTATGATCTTCCAAGAGGCCAGCCTAATAACCAATAATGGTGTTGGTTCTGTTTATGCTTCTATGGTGCCATGTCTTGCTTATTTGGGAACGCTATGGACCATTCACAAGAAATAGCATGAGGTCAGAGTCAGACAAAGATGAGAACAAAGTAGATCACAACAGATTCTCTCTTTATCACACAACTATTAACCAATACCTAGATAAGCAAACAATTTAAGCTTTTTTTTTCCCAAGGAGAAGAATATGGGTTTTGTAATAATTCACACGTTGCACACAAAAGTAATTTGACCAAATATACTTTGATATATTTGGCAGACACATTTTCCCAAAGGCACTAAAATGAGTTAGCAAAACTGTGTCAACATTTACACTCAACAAACTTGTCTGACTGTTAGTGTGTTAACTAAGGTAACCAATGGCATGCTTTTACGTCAGTCTTGATTCCTGGCGACTTCCTGGACAATTTTCTGCAGTTTGCTTAGCAATTTTTTTTAGAAGTGATCTTCCCTGTCTTTCTTCTACCTAGGGTTACCTAGGGAAAGTGATTGCTTAGAACAGGGGTCAGCAATCTGCAGCTCCGGAGCCGCATGCGGCTCTTTGGACCCTCTGCTGTGGTTCCCTGTCAGGTGATCCTACCACTGGCTGGCCCTGCCCCTCACCCTCCCCTCCCAGTCACTCCTCACCTGGTCTGAGAAGGTAAGGGCAACCGCAGGGGATGGAGAAGCGGCCAGAGCAGAGATAGAGAGATACAGAGAGTAGGGGAGAAAGAGAGACATAGAGAGATACAGAGAGAGAGGGAGAGAGGGGGGAGAGAGGGAGGAAGGGAGGGGAGAGAGAGAGATATGTTAAAAGGATTTTGTGGTACCCGTTGTTTTTTAACAACTGGTTCTCTGCCCTAATGACCGGCTGGGTAGGTATGGCTAGGGGGTGATGTGACTGGTAGAAGTGAGTGACATCGAGTTGGCCACACCCACCTAGGTTTTGTGGCTCCCGGTGTTTTCTTTTCTGTGGGAAATGGGTCCAAATGGCTCTTTGAGTATTTAAGGTTGCAGATCCCTGGCTTAGAACCACCCACCTTGCTTCTGTGCCTAAGGCAGAACTGGAACTCACAGCCTCCCAGTTCCCAGTCTGATGTCTTTCGTATTCATAGTTGGAGAAATCGGACCATTTTCAACAACTACATTCGGCAAAGATATCTTTGTATTTCCAAACAAGGTCAATTAGAGGCCTCACAAAGAGGGTTAGTTGGTTCATCTGCCTGGCTTGGCTTTATTGGTAGATGCTAAAATGGTACCTTCCTAGTTTGTTCTCCAGATAACTTGCTAACTTCTACTTCTCCAGCAGAAACAATGTCTTATCATTGGCGAGTTCAGCAGTTTTGGAAAAAATTTGGCAGATTGCCCTCTGACAAGAATTTGGATTTAAACAATTGTACGTTGAATGCAGTGGATATAATGGAGCTGAGTGAGTATACTTCTGTGATACTTCTTTTCACACACATACACACATACACACACATCCATTATCTTCTCTGGGGCCCTTCAAGAATCAACGTTGTCAATAATATTTGCATTTGTAAAAATTGGAATATCTCATTCTGCTCTTCTTCTGTGGAATCTTCTTTCTCTTTAGCTTTCCAGTCAATCCCCTTTCTTACTTCAAGGCAAGCCCTTTCCTAAAAACCTTTTTTAAATAATTTAGAGTGGTCAGCAACTTTAAGATCTGTGGTCTTCAACTCCTAGAATTCCCCCCGCCAGCAGGCTATATTTCTTGCATTGTATGGACTTTTGTTTTCAGTTTTTCAATTCCTCCTTTCCACCGAGCGCCAATGCATTTAATGAATTCCATCCACAGAAATTTATTCCACATAATATCTGCTCATCTTTAAGGTTCCTTTAGACCAGGGGTGTCAAACTCAATTTCATTGAGGGCCACATCAGGGTTGCATTTGACCTCGGGGGGCTGGAGGGGGCATGGCCAGGGTGGGTGTGGCCAGCTTGGCGTCACTCATCAAGGCTCCATTTTTGACCGCGATAGCCTCCTGCAGCCCTCTGCCAGCGGAAACGGAGTTTAGGAAGGCTGCGCATAGGCTCTCCCAGGCTCCGTTTTCACTGAGAGAGGCTGCAGGAGGCCGTCGCGGCCAAAAACAGAGCCTGGGTGGGCTGTGTGTGGCTCTCCTGAGCTCAGTTTTCATTGGCAGAGGCACCAGGGCAGGCCTGTGAGCCAGATCTAAGCACCCCACGGTCCGGATCTGGCCCCCAGGCCTTGAGTTTGACACCCCAGTTTTAGACAATCATATATTTTGCTCCAATAGACCTGTTATAAGGAATTACCATTCATTCATTCAACTGATGCATTTCCACAAAACAATAGATAGTAGTTTACATTATGGGAATTGGTGTAAGGCTAGGTTTTCACAATTTTCTGTCTCTGTTTCTTTTTTAATGGGGACCCAGATTGTTGGGGGCAATATGCCGACTCTGTAAACCGCTTAGAGAGGGCTGTAAAAGTACTGAAGCAGTATATAAGTCTAAGTGCTATTGCTATTAACACTGTTGAGAGTTGTAAATCGAAAGAAAGAAAGAAAGAAAGGTCTACTTATTATTTTTATTATTACTGTGTAATAAGTAATTTGACATTGTGATTTACTGTTTGATAATTTATTAATATAAGTCAGCTTTAATTTCCCATTTACAAAGCAGGCTTCTTTGAGCAAGATATAGTTAGAGCTATCTGCAGTTTGTAACATTAAATAGCATTAAATAGAAACATACTGTAAAGCTTTCCATCTTCTTGTAGCTGGAGAGGAGACGGAAAAAACCTCAGGAAAATATATATGCTCAAGGCTTCAACAGACTTGTTTTCTTAGTGCTACATCATAGCACTTATGTGTGAATCATTGTGTGAAAATATAGCCGAGGGCTGTTCGCACAACCTACTTCACTCTGGTTAGCTGTGACATTGCTCTTTCAACTAAATAAAGTTGAAGGGAATAAAGGGAATAAAGAATCGGCAACAGTTTTAAAGAGGAGCACATTTAACTACATGTATATTCAGTAGAAGAGACGTAGATTGTATTGGTGTGGCTTAGTGTTAGCCATAAACTAATAAACTCAGATGCAGGAGTTGGATTTAAGAGAAATAATAACATTCATTATGTTTGTTGAAACTGTGTGTCAGCAATCTTTCTCTGTTGCTTGGCTGCCTTTAGCTACTGTAATATCACTGCTGCCGGATTTGGAAGAGATTGATCTTTCCTGGAATGACTTCATAGGAGGAGCACTAGAACCTCTGGCCCTTCAGTTCAAACATCTGCAAGAGCTGAAAATCCTCCAGCTGAACAGCTGCAGGCTCACAACCAAGGATGTGGCGTGTTTAGGTACCGTTTAGTAGAACTAGAATCCAATAAGTCATCCCAATTAACTATGTTATTAAAGAGATTGATGGATGACCCCAAAGACAGATCACTAGGGTAAAATTGCAAAATCTAGACCTGCTGATTCTTTGAATTGTCTCTAAGCATATACCTGGCCCCTTCCTGATGCTAAAGCAGGGGAAGATATTGGATCTGATCTGAAGTCTAAATTCCGCTCCTTCCATATCTCCATGAACCAGTCAAGCCCTTAGGGGAAGGGAAGGCTTGGCTTCAAGGCAGATGCTCTATCACTTGTATCTTCTGTTTTCTTCAGATAAGGTTTTTGTTCCCTGCAATGATAGAAGAAAAAAACACTAAAAGCTGCCTCAGTGATTACTGATGGCAGAGAAATTTACTCTGTTCATAATTGATTCTCTAATTTTGCATTTTCGAGCCAATACCCCCAAAAGAAACTCAATTATCCTTCAAAATTAAGATTGTTGCCTCAATATTGAAATGCATTTCCCCAATATATCCCTATAGCATATTACACTTTACATTGAAACCTATGTAAAAAAAAAAAAGACAAAAATGCATATATTCCTGAATGTAATGGCACAGCAATGCATATATTCAGGAAAGTAGGATTCTAAATAGGCATTTGATTAGACAAAACAGTTTGCAATGTATAAAGAAGTATGCAAAAACAGGCACATTAGTACAAATTAGTTCAAATCCATTCTCAAGCTACTATGGAAATAAAGAACAGCAAAACAATTGAGGGAAATTTACAGATTCACTCACACACACACACACACACACACCCTCAATGACTGAAATCTTCAATAGTTTCGTACATGTGTGATATTTTTCATATATTCAGTTCAATATCTGAAACAGCACAAGGAATCCCAGATGATTTATTATTATTATTTTTTTTACAGGAGAAGCACTAGAAGGAATTTCTCACCTTGAAATACTAGATTTATCATGGAATCCTGGCGTTGGAGGAAGCCTTTCCCTTCTAACCTCCAAAATCCTCAAAGGCTCTAAACTCCATACATTAAAAGTAACAGATTGCTGTCTTACTCAGGAAGATGGCAAATCACTAGGTAAGATTCTGTGGCAGAGAGATGTTAACATCTTTGGAGTGTTCACTTTATCAGCTTATTCTTCAAAGCAAATGTTGGATTGAACTCATGATTTTCCAGCTCTTCTAAGTGGTCCAAACAGGAAACCAAAATCATGAGGACTAAATACTGCCTTTGTTGTAGGTTACCGCAACAGTATCTTGCTCATCTGAAAGTGCTTCCTCCCTGCCCTGCCTTTACGTTCCAAATAACTACAGTAGTGGCCAAAATTGTGGAAACCTTTTGGGAAACGTGTATTTTTGAGGTTTGATGGCTAATGACACCACTTTTTTTTGGAGTAGTACCATAAAATTATATACAGGGATGAAATCCAGCAGTTCTCGATTTCTCTTATCAGACTGTTGTTTATGCTGTGGCTCGTCCTCCTGTCCCCCAAGGTTGCTTTCACTGCCTATTACAGTTTCCACTTATAGGCAGTGGTGAAATGTATAATTTGTTACAACCGGTTCTGTGGGTGTGGCTTAGTGGAGGGGGGTTAATGTGACTGGGTGGGCGTAACCAACTTTTTTGTTTTTTTTACTTTTAAAAGTATTTTTTCTACAATGCTTTCTTCGGCCAAAGAGGTTGTAGAAAAAATGCTTTTAAAAGTTCTGACAATCCCAGCTGAGCCGCGCGATCATCAGAGGCTTTTTTTTTACTTTTACAAGTATTTTTTCAGCCAAAGAAAAAATGCTTTTTGTTATGTCCTTATAAGGACATCCGCCCTGATTGGCTGCTAGCCATCGGGCGGGAGATTTGAATCCCTGTCAAGGGGCGGTGCGTCTGCCGGGAGCGAATATAAGGAGAGCTCCGGCAGCGTGCCAGCCAGTCTTGTCTTGCTACGTTGTAACTAATAAAGTTATTTAATGTATCGAGCTGGTCACGTCTTCTGTTCCTGCGCCTGATCTAACACTGGCGACGAAGGACTAAGAGAAGAGAACCTGAGAAAGACTCACGGCACGATCGCCCACCGAGCTGAAGTCACTACACCACAGCGACTTCCAGAATGGCTACCCCGCAAGCCCCGATGACCGCGCTGAACCCATTCGACCCATCCCGGGAGAAGTGGAGGTCATACATGGTCCGATTCCGACAGTTCCTGCAAGGCAATGGCTACCAGAACCTCAACGATGAGCGGAAAAGAGCCCTCTTCCTGGCTCATTGCGGATCGGACGTCCTAGAGATGGCGATTGACCTCGTGGCACCCAGGGACATTGAGGAGATGTCCTGGAACGACCTGCAGGAAGTCCTACAGGAGCACTACGCACCTACAGGCACCCCCATCGCAAACAGGTTCACCTTCCAGCAAAGAAACCAGCGGGAAGGTGAATCCATCAAGGAATTCGTGGCAGCGCTTCGCCAAATCGCTGCCAACTGCGAGTTCGACAACGTGGATAATGCCATCCGAGACTGCGTTGTTTTTGGAATGCGAGATGTGGGGCTGCAGAAGAAATTCCTCAGCCGAAAGAGGATCCCGCTCAAAGACGTCCTCGACGAGGCGACAGCAGCCAAAACATCAGAGAAAGCAGCAGCCACGATGATAAAGGCAAGAGGGATCCATAAGATCCACAAGTCGGGCCTGACCTCATCAGACGAGGCAACCACACAATCCGAGTCAGATGAGGAAATGGCCGTCCACAAGGTCTCCCGCCCCCCCCAGGCGGGAAAACCCACAGCATGGCGACCGGGGAGAACGATGCGGCAGCTGCAGAGGCGACCACCCCAGGGCAACCTGCAGATGGAGGGACGCGACCTGCCGCCGATGCCTGAAGAGGGGGCACATCGCAGAGGCCTGCAGAGCCACAGACCCAGCCCCGGAACCGCCCAGACCACGAGCCCGGGAGAATCGCAAAGACAACCAGAGGACATCCAAACGGTCCTCAAACCAGTCCCGGCGCGGGGAGGAGGACTATCCTCAAAATAGAACGGTGCACCAGACCACCATCGCTCACACAAGCGACGAGGGGACCACCAAATTCCACGTGACGCTGCTGGCAGAGGGGTCACCATGCAGGATGGAGGTAGACTCCGGATCCGCCTACTCCATCATGGACTGGCAGCACCTACAGCAGCTGAAGCCATCCTACAAAAAGGCCCAGCTGAAAACCCCAAAGTCGAGGCTTGTGGACTTCAACGGAAACCCCATTGAAATCCTGGGCAGAGCCACCATCCACGTGAAGTACAACGACTTCAACGGGAAGCTGCCCATCACCATCGTGGAGCACAGCCGACCGAACCTGTTAGGCGTGGAGTGGTTTAAGCCGCTGGGACTTTCACTTCAGGGCATCAACGAGATCCACAGGGACGAACTCGACACCATTATCGAAGAGTTCACGGAAGTCTTCGATGGTAAGCTGGGGAAATTTGTGGGGAGGCCAATTTCCTTTAATCTGGACAAGGGAATCACTCCAATTAGGCTTAAGCCCCGCCGAGTTCCGTTTGCCCTGCGGCCTAAAGTAGATGAGCAGCTGGATAAGCTGATCGCCCAGGGCGTCCTGGAACCGATCGATCATGCTTCATGGGAGACCCCCATTGTGACCCCACTGAAGCATGATGGGTCTGTGCGCATCTGCACCGACTACCGTTGTACCATCAACAAGGCGTTGGCACAGAGCGCATACCCAGTCCCAGTTGTGCAACACCTACTGCATTCCCTGGGATCTGGCTCAATTTTCGCGAAACTGGACCTGGCCCAGGCTTACCAGCAACTGCCAGTGGATGAAAAAACGGCGGAGGCACAAACAATTGTCATGCACAGGGGGGCATTCAAATGTAACCGCCTCCAATTTGGAGTCAGCGCTGCCCCCGGCATCTTCCAATCCATGATGGAACGCCTTTTCCAAGGCATTCCAGGGGTGGTGCCTTATTTCGACGATGTGCTCATCTCCGGTGACTCAAGAGCTCAACTCCTTGAGAGGCTCAGGCTTGTCCTGCAGCGATTCAAGGACAAGGGCTTGAGGGTCAGGCGGGACAAGTGCATCATAGGAGTACAGGAAGTCGAGTTCCTGGGCTACCTCATTGATAGCACAGGCATCCACCCCACCAAATCAAAAGTGGAAGCAATCCATGAAGCTCCAAGCCCAAAAAACAAAACGGAGCTTCAGGCTTTCCTTGGGTTGCTCAACTTCTACGCCATTTTCTTAAAACAGAAAGCCACAGTTGCTGAGCCACTCCACCGCCTGCTGGGGAAATCGGCTTCCTGGAAGTGGGGCCAGGAAGAGGAAGCAGCGTTCCGGGCCATCAAGGGACTATTGACGTCAAAAAGCGTCCTCATTCAATACAGTGAGACGCTGCCCATCAAGCTGACCTGTGATGCATCGCCGTATGGGGTGGGGGCAGTCCTCAGCCACGAACTGCCCAACGGCACGGAAGCCCCCATCGCCTACTTTTCAAAGACCATGTCCGGCGCAGAACGGAACTACAGTCAGCTGGACAAAGAAGCCCTGGCCATCGTGGCTGGAGTGAAGCACTTCCACGAATACCTCTATGGAAGACGCTTCACCATAGTCACCGACCACAAGCCACTCCTGGGACTCCTTGCAGGCGACCAACCCACCCCGACCTTCATGTCTCCACTGATGACGAGATGGGCCATCTTCCTAGCCGGCTACTCCTACCGGCTCGTGCACCAGCCAGGCACAGCCATAGGAAACGCCAACACGCTCGGCAGATGCCCGTCGAAAAATCCAGTCGAAGACCCAGCCCCCACGCTCCACCTATTCCATATTGATGACGACGCCAGCTGTCCGGTGTCATCCGCAGATGTGGCCGTTCACACCCAAAAGGACCCCACACTCTGCCAAGTGAAGTCCTGGATCCTCAGAGGGTGGCCATCGGAAAAGCCAGAGGAGAAGTTCAGCCCGTTTGCCAGGAAACAGAAGGAGCTGTCCACCATAAAGGGCTGTCTGCTATGGGGAGACAGGGTGCTGATCCCAAGCACTCTGCAACGGCGGACGCTAGAGACTCTGCACAAAGGGCATCCGGGCATCGTCCGCATGAAGGCCCTGGCACGGAGTTACGTCTGGTGGCCCTCCATGAACAAAGACATTGAGCAATGGGTCTCCAGGTGTGACCCGTGCCAAGAAGTTCGCCCAGCGCCGCCGCAATCTGAAGTCGCGAAGTGGGAGACCCCCAGCAACCCCTGGTCGAGGATCCACATCGACTTCACGGGCCCGATGCAAGGGCGACACCTCCTCATCGTGGTAGATGCCTTCTCCAAGTGGCTCGAGGTGGTGCCCATGGCATCTACCACAACAGAAGCAACGATCCGAGCCCTGCGCCGTCTGTTCGCCACACATGGACTACCGGACGTGCTGGTCTCGGACAATGGGCCCCAGCTCACATCCCTGGCCATGGAGTCCTTCCTGGCAGGACTGGGCATCCGCCACGCCCTGTCCGCCCCTTACAGGCCGGCCGGAAACGGACAAGCTGAACGCATGGTCAGACTGACCAAAGAAGCCCTCACCAAGATGGGCCCGGGAGACTGGCAAGAACGCATAGACAACTTCCTCCTCACCCAGCACATCACGCCACATGCCACCACCCACAAGAGCCCGGCCGAAATGCTGATGGGCAGAAGGTTGAGGTCACCCTTGGACCGGCTGCACCCCCAATACAGCCCGGAAGTGACCGCAACCGCCAGCCGCCCGCTTCGCGCCTTCAGCAACGGAGATTCAGTTTTCGCGCTGAATTTCAACGGCTCTCCTAAGTGGCTGAAGGGGAAGATTGCCAGCACAACCGGCCCCAAATCCTACACCGTCGAGTTGGAAGATGGACAGGTCTGTAGACGTCACATCGACCAACTCCGGAAAAGGTGGGGGGGAGCACACGAAAACCAGCCTGACGAGGGAGGCCTACAACACCCAGACGAGGTAGGCCTACAACACCCCGGCGAGGTAGACCTACCACACCCAGACGAGGTAGGCCTACAACACCCCGGCGAGGTAGGCCTACAACACCCAGACGAGGTAGGCCTACCACACCCCTGCGAGGCAGAGCAACGCCATCCCGACAAGGTCGGCCCGGCACACTACCAGGTACTGTCACGTCGGCAGTCCAGCGAGGTAGACCGGGGCCAACCGCACGGGGGATGGCAACACCAACCCAGCCAGGTGGGCACCCGGCACAACAGGGCCAGGGACTACCAACCCAGGCCGCAAGTAGACCGGGACCTGCCCAGAGAAGGAGCAGCGCACCCCACCAGTGACGACAGCCGACGCCAGCCCAGCCAGGGAGACCGCAGTTCCAGGCGAGTAGACCGGGACCCAGCCAAGACGGGCAACCCACTACCCATGGGCGAGGGTGGCATACGACTCCCTGGCGAGAGGGACCCCCGCCCATCGCAGAAGACAGCCAGGAAACAACAACCCGACCCGGATGACCCCAGGCACCACCCGACGGTAGACCAGGGACTAGGGGGAAGGGAAAGCCAACAACAACCCGGCCAGGGAGACCTACACCACCCCGGCAGGGGAGACCTCCACCGCTCCGCAGAGGTAGTCCCGCAACAACGTCCCGACCAGGTCGACCACCACCAACCAGACGGGGTAGACCAACACCAGCCCAACCGAGGGGACCAACGCCACCCCTGCGAGGTCGGACAGCACAACGACAACCAGCACCACCCACAGCTGGCGGACCGGACCCGAGGGCACCGAGCGGAACCACCACCCAACCAGCAGCAGGCCGGACCGCGACCGAACCGCAGCGCCCGGGAGACCAGGGAGGAGCAAGCGACAAACTTACCGAGACTCAGACGCTCTTCCCGGGTCAGAACCGAGCAACCAAGACGAGGCGATAGATCCACAGGCCAGGAGGAAGACCAACAGAACCAGCCATCCAAGGTCTGCGGCCCGGCCGGAGGCGCTGGGGGTGACCCCGCTCACTCAACAGCCGAACCGAGCCCGGTTCCGGAGAGGGAACCAGGAGACGAAGGAGCCCCGTCCATCCAGGCCGGAGACGGAGAAGAAGTGAGACTGCGCAGGTCAGCTAGGGTGCCGAGGCGTCCTACGTACCTGCGCGATTACGTGACTTTTGTGGACGAGATTTGACTGTTCGGACTAAGGGGGGAGGAGTGTTATGTCCTTATAAGGACATCTGCCCTGATTGGCTGCTAGCCATCGGGCGGGAGATTTGAATCCCTGTCAAGGGGCGGTGCGTCTGCCGGGAGCGAATATAAGGAGAGCTCCGGCAGCGTGCCAGCCAGTCTTGTCTTGCTACGTTGTAACTAATAAAGTTATTTAATGTATCGAGCTGGTCATGTCTTCTGTTCCTGCGCCTGATCTAACACTTTTAAAAGTAAAAAAAAAAAAAAAGCCTCTGATGATTGTGCGGCTCAGCTGGGCATGGGGGGGGCAGGGATTTTTGCTACCGGTTCTCCAAACCACCCGCCACCATCGCTACTGGATCTGGCGATCTGGTCCAAACTGGGAGCATTTCACCCCTGCTTATAGGGTATATCATCCCTGCTTCTGTTGTGTGCATTATATTGTTCATGACAATGAATAGACAAGTCTTGGTCCATTTTATCCTAGAAGTCAGAAGAATTGGGAGACAGCATGGCTGGCCATGTGTACTGGAAAATTATTGTGGATAACTTCCAGTTTAATTTGCATATAGGATGCGTCTAGTATATACGACTATATCTCTATTTCCAAATTAGAGCAAGTTCACACAACATTTAGTTCAGCTAGCAAAAATGTAGCTCGATATTTAATTATTGAACTTCAGCAAACTTAAAAAAAATTAACTGTAAAAAAAATTAAAAAGTAAAACAAAAGCAGGCAAAATCAGGGAAAGAAACATGAACAATGGCATTGTTTACAATATCTATGTCTATATTCATATCTATATGTCCCAGAACTTTTCAAAGCCACTGGAAATACTGTAGATGATTACCATGTCCTAAAAGGAGGGGCCATTGGTTATTCTAGCTTTAATCCTTTTTATATGTAACAACAGTAGAACAGAGATGGGAATTAGGATGTGCTGTTTATTCTGCATCATGAAAGAATCAACATGGTGGATAGGGGTGATTTATTCAATAATGGATGTGTCTGTTCCCTAGAATACATATCAATCATTTTCAGGTACCTACAAATGGAGCACTTGAAGATCTAGCTGGGGTAATGGTGTTATCTCAAGACTTAATGGCTATTATGTTATATAACTTACTTTTTATATTTAAATTTGATCTGTGTTATTTACAAGGACTCAGAATCTTTAGGGTTGAAGCAGCATATAAGCCAAGCCAAGCAAATGATTTCTGATGCTTTTCCTATGGGGTTTCTTTGTTAAGATGACCTATCTGAGCCTGTCCAAGACTTAACACATTTTATTTCCTTCATTTGTAGTTATAAATGATACTTGGTGATTTGTTCCTGAATTCTGAGGATGTACTGCTGGGCAGATCTGGAGATTGGAGGTTGGGAACTGCACAACCTAAAGATTGTCTAGCCCAGATCTCAGATGTTAATCACAAATGGTCAAGAGAGCATTCCTGTTCCAGTATTGTAGATATAGTTTCTCAGACACGTGGAATCCATTGAAAGATTTTTCAGAAACTTTATTAAAATGTCTCTCTGATATTTCTTTAGCGATCGTAGTTCAAAAATGCTTGGGGTGATTTCCTAAGCAATAAACTTTAAAAAAAAATATATCTTTGCAACTGTCTGCTAACCTGTTTTCCAGTGTTCTTAACTACTCTGCATCTGTCTTATTTTCAGCCGAGCTTCTAAGTAGGATCCCCAGCCTCAAAATTCTGGACTTGTCAATCAATGTAAAGTTGGGATGTAGCCTTAAAAATATTGCTCAGGAATTACAGTTTGTCTCAAGGTTGCAAGTATTAAATCTGAATGCATGTGGATTAGAACAAGATGGCTTCCATTCCCTAGGTAAATACAGGTGTTGATTGGGAACTGAGATTTTTTTTTTCAAATTTGCATCCAATCTTTTTTGGGGAAGATTGAAAACTACATGTTGAGGGAGGTGATGAAGATTACTATAGTCAAAGCACAAAAAGTCGGGGCTTGAAGTCAAAATCACATTTTGACTTAAGCCCACATATAGTCATTCCATTTGAAGGATGACTAACAAAATTAGGATCTAACCCATCAAGCTAAAATACAGAGTTGCTCCATTACTGTAATTAAAGCTGAATTGTTCATAATTGAATTGAATTTTACATTTTAGGCATTTTCAGATTTCTAGTTTTTTTTTTTAAATGATAGTTTAGCTAAGATCTTAAGCATCACCTTGCTAAATTCAGCATTTGAAACCTGATTGCTTGAAATAATGTAACATTCAGAATATGAAATCTTGAAATAAACACAAGTTATGAACAGAAAATTAAGTTATATGTTTTTGCTTAAGAATATTTTAAATGTGCTTAACCTCTTAGTGTAGTAAATTAGTGTAGTAAGTTTTATAGAAAAATATTGAAACTAAAATCTAATATCTTAATTCTGAGCTAATCAAAACATGTTAGATTATGCTTCAGCCACATTTCTGTCAAAGGAAAAATAACATAAGTTAGTGAATATGGTGAACAATCAGTTAAACAGCTTTTATCATTTTGGCTGTGTAAATTCAGCATTGTTATATTATGTTAATTTTTTTTTTTTTGGTATTGTATACATCCTTTTGGATGAAATATGATTTATCTATTGTACAAATGAATATGTTATGTGCATGTAATGGTTAGAAAATATAAAATTAGTAAATCTTACCTATTTCAGATGCTGCTTTCCAATATTTATCGGAATTGAGAATATTAGATGTTTCATGCAATAAATTGATTGGAGGAGTTTTCCAGTCTTTGGCTGGTCATTTGGCCAGTTTAAGTAACCTTGAAATCCTGAATCTTCACCAGTGTTGTATTAAAGAAGAGGACATGTTGGTTTTATGTAAGAAATATGTGGAAATGACTTATAATGAATTGTAAAATCATTTAGCTGGGAGAAGCAGTGCTTATCAGCCCATGCAAAAATGGAATCATCAATTCTCCCAGGCTTTTAACAAATCAATTCAAGCAATTTATATCTCAGTACAGTAGCTGAGAGCAGGGCCATTATTGAAAATTACAGCAGAAAAATAGATTTGTCTGGTCGGCTAAGTGAGATAAATATCCCAGTCTAGTCAATTAAATCATCTTTAATGTGTTGTCAAAGATATTTTAACACAATGAGATCATTACTTCAACAGAAGACACTCTTCAAGTGAGTGCTCTCTTCAATATTGGCTATGATGGTCAAGTTGCATTATCTCCTAAGATTGATACTGCTCCATTTCTTATCACTTTTTAAGCTGTTTCTATTATTCCATTTTTCAAAGAATTTATAAATGTTGTGTTCAAGCAAGTAAGGGAAGCAAAGTGTAGAAAAAAGATTCACAGGTCAATACATGGATCTGGTTTTCTATTAATGGATTCAAATATATATATATTTATATAAGTATATAATTATAAAATTATACACATATAACTTTAGTATGTTACCTTCTTTTCAGCCCAGATAATACCTCTTTTGTCAAATCTTCGGGAACTGAATTTATCCTCAAATACAAATGTAGGGATATCCACCTATCATCTTCTTAGCAGACTCCGATTTTTACCAAAACTGACATCTGTGCTCCTCAGCAATTGTGCCTTGCAATATGATTCATTTCTTTCTATAGGTAAGAACACATTAAAATTCTGTCTTTGACTCCTTATGTCTTCCTCCTCCTCTTTCTGGTAGAATTTGTTCCTCTTCCACATATAGTCTGCCTATAGAGGCAGACACTTTTAAAATTAATTTCTGGGTCAATTATTAAAAAATATTCTTCAGTATGTCCAGTGTTAAAATATTTTGCTTCATTCTATAAATTGAAGTCAAGTTTGAGTGTTCTTCTTTAATCATAATCTTTCGTTCCTTTTAGTTCCTTCTAATGTTCAATTTTTAAAATTCAAAACAAAATCCTTTGGGAAGGACTCTTTAGGATTAATTTCCAAGTCTTTTAAATAAATTTAAAATTTATTGGGCCCTTAGTCCATTTGTACATTGTACATGTAAATCTAAAATCATCATAAAATGTGATCAGATGAGTGTGGGATGCTGCAAATGGACATAAATGCAGCCGTGTTGCTGAATGCCAAAGTGTGATCATGTGACTATGGGGGCGAGGTGATCATTGGAACTTTGGAATTATGTCATAATTTCCTTGTTCGAGATACAACGTAACTTTAAACAGTTGCTAAGCAACTGGTTGGAAGTCAAGGACTACCTCAGCGGTGTCACACTTGTGGCCCGCGGACCAGATGCATCATGCGCTGGCCACGGCCATGCCCGTTTTAGCGAAGGGGGAAAAAGTTACAATACGTCACATGATGACATGGTGACATGAGTTTGACACCCCTGGACTACCTGAAAAGGGTTTTGTTCCTTAGTAATAATAAAAGAAGGTTCAGGAGGAATAAAATGTTGGAAAATCAGTTTTATATATTTAGATGAAATCTAATGTGGATGCATAGGGCTGCCTTTCTTTGAGAATATATAAAGGATTGTTGTTATCCTTTTCAGCTGATGCTGTCTCTCATCTTCCTGAACTGAAGTTACTAGACCTTTCTTGGAATAAATGTGTTGGTGGGAACTTGAAGCTGATTCTGAAAGCTTTAAACCCTGATTCCAAGATCCAAATGTTAAGGGTGAGCAGCTGCAGCTTGGTGGATGAAGATATGATTGATTTGGGTAGGTATCCATCCCCTTCCATTCCTCAACACCTGTTCTGTAAAAACTACATTTCACTTTTGGTTTGTTCATTGGGTAAAACATATCTCCTAAATATCACCGTGAGTTTGATCTGGAGGATAGTCTCAGATGGCTCCCTTTTTATTGTGAACTAATCCTTAGCAACAACCTTTCCCAATTTAGTCTCTTCTAAACTGGTTCCCAGAACTCCCAGTAGCCTGGATAAAGACTCAAAATAAAAGGATTAACATTAGAATAAGCAACGTAAAAATGACTGCGGTTTTCCAGATTTAGTTTAGGAAGATGGGGATTACTTAGAAAGCTAGCAAAAAGTCTTCAGTTAAAAGAGACATTATAGTGCACAGGTTTGTTATAGAAGATTGATATTCGGAGCCAACTGTCAATCGCTTTAGTCATGAAAGGGACCTGATAGTAACTAAAAATGGCAGCCACCGACAGCAAGAGAGCAGGTAATTATTATAAACTGTACTAAACGTTTTAAAAAGAATATAAAAAGCCAATAAAACTAATACAGAATAAAGAAAGAAGGGTGGTTGGGGGAAGCAAATGTGCAGAAAAGAAGAGAATAAAAAGAATTAGAAAAAGAGACCTTGGCATTCTTGGAAGGAAAGAAAATGTAATAGACCTAAACTCTTTATGTTTAGTTTTTGTGTGTGAAGCACACAGGAATTCTATGACAAAAGACTAGGGCTTCTTCACTGGTAATTCCATGATTGGGAAAAAGTTCCCTAGCAACAGCAAGTTACAAGACATTGATATTTATTTTTTATAAATAGGGAGCTCACATGGGTCTCCCCTCTCAATTTTATCCTCCTAATGTTGTGAAATAGATTAGTTTAATAAATAGTTATGTGCAAAATCCAACCTGAGAGTACACCTTGTATGTTTTTAAACCCATTATCTACATTTAGAATAAAATAGACTAGAATAACCGAGTTGGAAGGGACCTTGGAGGTCTTCTAGTCCAACCCCCTACTTAGACTGCAAACCCTTTACCACTTCAGACAAATGGTTATCCAAGCTGTTCTTAAAAACTTCCAGTGTTGGAGCTTTTACAACTTCTGGAGGCAAATTGTTCCACTGATTAATTGTTCTAACTGTCAGGAAACTTCTCCTTAGTTCTAAGTTGCTTCTCTCCTTGATTAGTTTCCATCCATTGCTTCTTGTCCTGCTCTCAGGTGCTTTGGAGAATAGCTTGACTCTCTCTTCTTTGTGGCACCCCCTTAGATATTGGAACACTGCTATCATGTCACCCCTAGTCCTTCTTTTCATCATATTAGACATACCCAGTTCTAACAACCGTTCTTTATAAGTTTTAGTCTCCAGTCCCCTAATCATCTTTGTTGCCCCTAATTTCTTTGATTGTTTCTTTCAGCTTTGATAATCCAGGCTGGGCATCTGGCTCAGCTAAAGAACCTGGACCTCAGCTATAACAACAGTATTTCAGACCAAGGATGGGAGACCTTCTGCATAAGCCTATCTACTCTTGGGCAACTTTCTGAATTGGATATTAGCTGTCGTCCTTCATCCCGGCGTGGCTGTGGGGAATGGCTTGGGAAGCTGTTGGATGCCCTATCTCAGATACTTCTGTTCACAGACCTAGAACTAAATGGTTGGCTTCTCTCTGCAGCTCAGCAAAAGCTACTTGAAGATTCCAGGTTGAATAAGAAACGAAATGTCCATTGTAACCTTTGATATGGAGCCTAAAATTTTGGAGTAGCATACAACGGGTTAGTTGGTGGATTGATACCCATTTTCTCCAAATGCTAAAATGCTACAGCAGGGAGTCTCCAGACTTGGCAGCTTTAAGATTTGTGGAGTTCAACTTCCACAATTCCTTAGCCAGCCAAAAGGTTAGATGGGAAAGATGGAGAACTACGTCTAATATCTAAGATAAGAGTTTCCTAGTCAGTTGTGTCTGACTCTAGAGAAGGCTTCTCCAACCTTGGCAACTTTAAGACTTGTGGACTTCAACTCCCAGAGTTCCTCAGCCAGCAGCTGGCTGAGGAACTCTGGGAATTGAAGTCCACAAGTCTTAGTTGCCAAGGTTGGAGAACCCTGCTCTAGAGCAGTGTTTCCCAAACTTGGCTATTTTAAGATGCATGGACTTCAATTCCCAGAATTCCCCAACCAGTATGCCTGGTTGAGGAATTCTGGGAGTTGAAGTCCATACATCTTCAAAGGGTCAAGTTTGGGAAACACTGCTCTAGAGGATGGTGGCTATCCATTTCTTGACCGAGGAAGCCAGCGTTGTCCAAACACAATTTCTGTGGTCATGTGGCCAGCTTGATCATACACTTATTTGAGGATTTCAGATTAGTTATTAGACATCTAATATCTAGTCCTCACCTTTTGATGAGTTGGATAGTCAGTTCAACCTCTCTTCAGGCTTCCCATCCCAACCACATGAAATGTTCTTTGACCAGTAAAAAAAAAGAATTTATTTACCTCTAAAGATAAACAGGGAATTTAAAAAAAAACAATGCTCTTTTGTTTGTGTTTATTCCTCTTGTTCTTTTTCTTGCAGGCTTTCCAAAGGCCCTGTACAGCCCCAAGAAATAATTATTTCTTCTTGTCTTTGGGTTTTTCTTTCTCCTTGCCTTTCTTCTCTTTCTTCTCTTTCTTGACCTTCTTCATCATTTTCAGGATCTCTGAATAGGCTCCAACCCCTTTGCGCACCCTTAGGCCTCGCCACCAAGCCTGGACCTGAGGGAATGAGGGAATAATTAATACCCCAATGTGGTTAGCAATTGTTATGTTCCTTTGCAGAAGCTGGACAAGGTATACTGAGCTCCTCCTTACTAAAGGTGGGTTTGTTCATTGATTCAGACATAAAATATTACAGAGAATGCAACTCTTCTATTTTTTCCCCACATCACTCAATATCCTGCCCCTTTATTTAAATCCACGTTTCCTTTATGATAAATATTATGAAACCTGTACAATTTGCCTCTTTCAGCATTATTGCCCCAAATCCCACACTAATCAGATTATACTTTTTATATTGATCATAATTTCCAAGGATGCGGTGATGATTTAATCATACTTTTCAGTAAGCATATTCAATTCCTCGGATTCTTGCTTTTTAAAAAAAGAAGAAGAAGAAGCTAATTACCAAACATCTTTAAAGTGTAATTTCTTACAAATAGGAAGAAATTACATTCATTCAGTTTTTCCAGAAGAAAGTTGCTTGTCCCTAGAGCAGCAACTTTAAGACTTGTGGACTTCAACTCCCAGAATGCCTTTTGTGGACTCAGCTGTCTTTTGCAGGTAGTCCTCAATTTATGACTTGGTTGCTTAGTCTGTGTGACAGACATACCCAGAGGATCTGAATTAAAAGTTCCAACAGTCACCCCCTTCCCCACACCAGTCACATGACTGCTTGGCAACCAGATAGAATTTTATGAAAGTTTTTCTGAAACCAGCATTTACTTCTGGTTTTCAATAAAATCACATTCATAGCGAGCCACTGATTTGCTTAATGACCATGGATTCACTTAATAACCAGTGATTTACTTAATGTCCAATGCAAAAAGGCTGTAAAATCAGATGGATCAGGTAACCGACCCAGTTTATGACTGTCACGTGTTACAATTATGATGCACATTAGAGTCATAACCTGAGGACTTCCTGCAATGCCAGTAACTGCATTTCTTCCTCCTATCTCTTCAAATCATTCCCACATGCCATTGCATATAATTATTTACACATGATCATGCTGTTACATTCTTATTAAGGACCTGTATACTGTACGAGTCAAAAAGAGGACTGTGAAAATATTTACAGACCCCTTGCATCCTGGACATAAACTTTTTCAACTCTTACCCTCAAAACGACACTATAGAGCACTGCACCCCAGAACAACTAGACACAAGAACAGTTTTTTCCTGAACGCCATCACTCTGCTAAACAAATAATTCCCTCAACACTGTCAAACTAGTTACTAAGTCTGCATTACTATTAATCTTCTCATCATTCCTATCACCCATCCCCTCCCACTTATGACTGTATGACTGTAACCTTGTTGCTGGTATCCTTAACATTTATATTGACTATTTCCCTATGACAATCATTAAGTGTTGTACCTTATGATTCTTGACAAATGTATTTTTTCTTTTATGTACTCCGAGGGCGTATGCACCAAGACAAATTCCTTGGGTGTCCAATCACACTTGGCCAATAAAGAATTCTATTCTATTCTATTCTGAGTGCAATATGTAATTAGAATAGAATAGAATATCAGAGTTGAAAGGGACCTTAGAGGACTTCTAGTCCAACCCTCTGCTTAGGCAGGAAACCCTACACCACTTCAAACAAATGGTTATCTAATCTCTTCTTTAAAACTTCCAGTGTTGGAGCATTTACAATTTCTGTAGGCAAGCTGTTCACTGATTAATTGTTCTAACTGTCAGGAAAATTCTCCTTAGTTCTAAGTTGCTTCTCTCCTTGATTAGTTTCCACCCATTGCTTCTTGTCCTGCCCTCAGATGCTTTGACTCCCTCCTCTTTGTGGCAGCCCCTGAGATATCGGAACACTGCTATCATGTCAGCCCTAGTCCTTCTTTTCATAAGACTAGACATATCCAGTTCCAGTTTGATCATAAGAATTAAGAATCTTAGCATTTTTTCCAGGAAAGACACTCTTGATCCAAGTCAAGTTGCTCCAACTGTTTAAGATACTAGGGATGAACAACGTTTCATTAGATATTTTAACCTGTTCTCTTGTATACTTCTGACTGTCCTCCCAACGTCATACCTTTATGGCCGTCTCTCTTGTTTTTCTTTCCTGTCGTAAATATTCCCATATGGCTGGCAACCCTTGACTGAACACCTCCACTGGTGGGTTCATCATAGGATTCCCTTCCAGCGATAGAACCTGCAATTTTTCTAGGCTGTCCAAGTCCTCTGGGATTTGAAATAATTGGTTGTTATGGAGTAATAGCTTCTGCAAACCTAAAGACAAATCAGAAACAAAAATATGAAATGGTGTAATGAGCTAAGTAGGCTAAAGAAGCCAAGAATTTTCTTTGTCTATGTCTTTTTCTTTTTTACCTTGTAGTTGGCATATGGAGTCAGGCAGTTCTATAAGAAAGTTGTTATGAGCGTCAAGTATTTCCAGGTTATTCAATAATCTTATGCTTGATGGAAGATACTCCAAGAAGTTGTTTTCGATGTATAGTTCTTTTAAATTCTAAGGGGGAAATGCACATGTCCATTTGGCCAGATGTGGCTACTGATTTGTCCAGAAACTCAAGTAATCAAGTAATCTTCAGAACAATGTAATGTGAGGCCACATATAATTTTAAATGGGGGGAAAAAAGGCAAAATTGAATCTGCAGGCCTTTCCACAGAACTGACTATTCAGGATGTTTTGCTCCTGAATTCTTGCATCTCCATTCCTTTGCCCCAATGTATCTTAGAGTCTACCTGCTAAGCAACCTCTCAGATAAGTCAGCAATCCTTTCCTTCCCTAGAAAGCCAGTTGAAAAGTAGCACCATCAGCTGGCATTCTGATGCCTGCCAGGTGGCTGCCTTGCTGTCTGTTAGAATAAACTATCAAACAAGTGACTTGTTTGATAGTTTCTTCTGACAGAGGAGCACAATTCAAAACACACTGAAGATGTCTCCTCAATGAAACATTTGCAACCAAATTGCCAAGCTTGGAGCTCAAACCAACAGCCTCACTTAACGACTGTCTTACTTAGCAACAGAAATGTTGGGCTCAATTGTGACCATTAAGTGGAGGACTACCTGTACAGAATCCCCTGACTGATGCCAATCTCCATTCTGCACAGCATTTGCAGCCAAAGCATCCTATAACTTCATCAGGGTAGGCTTTGTTTTTTTAAAAAAGAAGAAGAGTGCAGCTCACTTTGAACAGTGAAAACCTGCTGACTGCTTAGCCTCAGTGGCATCATCAGAATGTTGTCTTTCTGCAAACAATGACTAATAAGTATGCATATGTGTCCTTTATTTTTTCTAATTGCTGCAGTGAACAATAACCTGAGAATTGGAGAACATGGAGAACAAGTCGGATGAAAACTTGATACAATCTTGATCCAGAGGTGGGCTGCTGCTGGTTTAGACTGGTTTGGGTGAACCGGTAGTTCTGACCAGCGGCTGGGCCCGCCCACCCTCCCTGGCCCTATCCCATCCTATATAATCCCCGTTTTTTTCTATGTCGCATGTGCACACTCAAATTTTCGGTTCTGGATGAACCGGTTGTTACAGTATGTGACGCCCACCTCTGTCTTGATCTTAGCCAAAAGTCCAAGAGGCCATGAATCAGTGTTTCTCAAACTCACCAACTTTAAAATATGTAGACTTCAACTCCCAGAATTCCCTAGCCAATATGGCTGGGGAATTCTGGGAGTTCAGGTCCACATATCTTAAAGTTGCTGATATAGATAAACAATGAACAGTTTTCTAGGCCTGCTGTTTACATTGCAAATGTCTTTACTTCAGTTTGTATCAGAGGTGGGTTTCAGCAGGTTCTGACCAGTTCTGGAGAACCGGTAGCAGATATTTTGAATAGTTCGGAGAACCGGTAGTAAAAATTCTGACTGGCCCCGTCCCCATCTATTCTCTGCCTCCCAAGTCCCAGCTGATTGGGAGGAAATGGGGATTTTGCAGTATCCTTCCCCTGCCATGCCCATCAAGCCACGCTCACCAAGCAATGCCACCCCTACCAAGCCACACCCACAGAACCGGTAGTAAAATTTTTTGAAACCCACCACTGTTTTGTATGGTTAGTATTTTTTCTTACCTGCAATTGGCTAATATTCTCTGGTAACTCTGTTAATTTGGTCCCTCTATCTTGTCCCAGGTAGAGTGTCTCTAGTGATGCAATGTGGAATATTTCCTCAGGGAACGAGATGAACCTGTTGCCGGTTAGACCAAGGCTTTTTAGCTGATAAAGCTTATTTACGGCTGGAGGTATCTTGATGTTTTCAAAATACAGATTTGGGAAAATACATATTATTCAGTTTGTACATTTTAAATGGGTTCTAAAAGTTGAATGAATTGCTCGTTGATTACCAAGTACCCTTTTATATGCCAGTATCTTCTAAAACAAGGAAACCACCAAGGTATCTACAGGTGATTCACAAACATCAACATGACAGCTGTGACCACCTGATTATGGTCCCCCTCTTAACTTTCTTCTGGCAGACATCCCTGGAGACTACAAACAATGTTGAATTCTTCAAGATTCTAAAAGTTATTCTCTTTCTCCTTTTTCAACTTCTCTTTCCCTCATCACCCTCAGTACGTAATGCCTGTTGAATCTTCTAGCACCTTAAGAAAAAAGATAATAACTCCAGCTAAAATGTAATAATAAAAAACATTTTTAGAAGACCCCGCGATATTTTATTCTGCCTGGAAATGTGAATCAAGTCACCAACCACCAGAAGTGCTATCATTCATTCATTCATTCACGTTGAGTGTTAATACCAAGTTATAATGCCTTGGTAAGGCCACACTTGGAATACTGCGTTCAGTTTTGGTTGGTTCAGTGTTGGGACCTCAATTCAACCACAATTTTCAACTGACTGGCAGTCACAAGATTTGTTGCCCTAATACAGGGCTGCCCAACCTCTGGGCTGTGGCCCACTACTGGGTTGTGACCTATTTGGATTTGGGCCTTGTGAGTGGCTGGCTGAAGGGCGTGAGCAGCAGGCCAGCAGACACTCATGCATGTACGTGCCAGCCCTCTGCTTGTGCAAATTGAGCTGTATGCATGCGCACTAGCCTACTCCTCACGTGGGCCAGTCTCCCTCTCATTCCCTAGCTGGATCGCTGCCCTAGTACATCTGGAAGAAATGAGAACGCTTTTGGGACAAGTATCTAAAAACACATTTCATGGAGGTCCACCAGGGTGATGTTGGAAGGAAAATCCATCTGGTTCAGTTCCAAGCTGTGAGAAAGGTGCTAGAAATAAAATGGAAGCTGTAAACTGATTGGAAAGAAGATCCATTTATTGATGAACAGAACCACCAGGGTTTGTGGTTCTGGGGCAGCTGACCAAAATGGAGTTGAGAGTAGGTGGGTTTTATACCTTTTGGATCCCTGCAGATGGATTTTCCTTCCAACAGTGTACCACAGGCTGAAGGAAACTGCAAGGTATGGTCCAAAGGCAGTGGTGGGATTCAAGTAATTTAACAACCGGTTCTCTGCCCTAATGATTTCTTCCAACAACCAGTTTGCCAAACTGCTCAGAAAGTTAACAACCGGTTATCCTGAAGTGGTGCGAACCTGCTGAATCCCACCACTGTCCAAAGGGTTTGCAGCCATAATGGCACAGTGAAAGCTCCACCAATTTTGTGTGTCCCACATGAAACACACACAATTTATGATTGCAACCTGTGGACACCCCTGCACAGGCTCCCTACATTTATTGACTCAAGTCTGCATATTTCCTCAGCCCTAGGTGGGGGGAAGAGAGCTGAGCTAACAAGCAGATCTTGGCCACCTGAGCTCAAGTGGTAAATAAAAAACATTAATTTCTGACTGCACTTTTTAATACAATATTTTGTTACAAATACGTCTTTTAAAATTAAGGGGATAGAAAAGCACACACATTGCAACTATTATCATTATTTTACTTCCCAAAAAGCATAGGTTTCCATGTTTTTAAAGATGAAAATGTATCTGTATATGTTTATGTGTGTGGAATTGTTGGTTTAACTGAGTGGTCCTTATATTTTCTAAATATTTATTTTGTATTTGACAATGTAAACTTCGAGAAGGGCCCTTAGCAAGTAAGATTCTGCACTTTTACCTCTATAGGTCTTTTATATTTTTAGGCACATCCCGCAAAATATATCAGTGGTTTTCAGTGATATAAATCTGGTAACAAACTACAATTATTGATCCTTTTAAAAAGTATTTAAGGATATTTTAAGTGAATTTTAATTTACTATGGAAGGTGATCTGACTGGAAGAAGTAGGATAGAAATATGATGGATAAATACCTTACTTATCAGATTGTCGTCCAGGGACAATATCTCCAGATTTTCCATTGCACAAATCTGTGCTGGAAATTCTTCCAGAAGATTTTGACTTAGATCTAAAATTATTGTATTGGTTAGTTTTCCAAAAGAAGGGTGTAACGCTTTCAGGCCACAGTTCTTCATATAAATTACAGTAAGGCATTTCCAGTGCCGTAATGGACGTGGAAAACTAGCCAGGGAGTTCCCCGATATGCTAAATTCCTTCATTTCTGTCAATCGCTTTAAACTTCGAGGGAGTTTGTACAATTGATTTGTTGACAAATCAAGGAGAGACAGTTTGCAACACTTACTCAGTGAATCAGGCACCATTGTCAGCTTGTTACAGGCAAGATACAATTGAGATAAATTCTGCAGGGATGAAATTTCATCCGGAATGACACTCAGATTATTTTTCTCAAGGTCTATAATTTCTAGATTATGCAGTTTACAAAGTTCCAAGGGAAAATGTTCAAATCCATTCTCTTTTAGATAGAGCTCTTGAAGTTTGGTAAAATTCACTATTTCCTTGGGAAGACATTTTAGATTGTTGTTAGAGAGTCCCAGCAGCTTCAAGTGATGAAGATGTCTGCAGATTTCCAGAGGAAATTCATCCAGATTTAAATCATAGAATCTGAGATGAGAAAGGGACCGTATTTTACTGATGACTGTAAGTGAATTGAAAGGAAGTGGGTTACTGCTCAGATCCAAACTTCGGAGACGTTTCAATTCTCCCAGTTCCTCACATAGCTCTGATATCCTGTTCTTATTCAAATAAAGAACCCGTATATTCTTAAGATTACTTATTGCTCCTGAGATGCTACAAATTTCATTTCTTTCCAGATGCAGTTCCTCTAGGTCTTCCAGATCAAACACTTGCCATGGGATGGTTTTCAATTTCTTGTTGGCTAAATCAAGGAAAAAAATTCGGTCTGTGATCTGCACGGGAACCAGAATTTCATCTTTCGATTCTTTGGTGCCCAAAACTTCATATATTATCCTTTCAACTTCATTCAAATCCCCTTCCTCTGCTTTTGGCAGGTTCTCACATTCTAGAATGGCAGGGAAAATTTCCGAGCGGACAGCAGATGCTTTTGCAAAATAAGAGCTCTTGCAGACACCAATCGGAATGTAACTGTTTTCCCAGAAGGAGAAAGAGAAACAAGTTTTTAGCCATGTCTTAAAATACAGGGGGTCCTCAACTTACAACTATTTGTTTAGCAGCTATTCAGCGTCCCATCGGCATTGAAAAAATGAGTTATGACCAATTCTCACATTTACAATGGTCGCAGCATCACATGATCAAAATTGCGGCACTTAGCAACCAGCATGAAATTATTATGGTTGTTGCAGTGTCCCGGGAGTCACACTCTCTCCTTCTAGGCGACTTTTCCCAAGTGATTTTTAACAAGCAAAGTCGACAGGGGGAAGATGAAATCATTTAATGACCAGGTGATTTAGTTAATGTTTGGCTTAAAGCCAAACAATGTTTGGCTTAAAGCCATGGCAGAAAAGATCGTAAAATTGGACCCGACTCACTAAAACTGCCTTGCCTTCGCAATGGAAATGCTTTCCAATTGTTGTCATAAATAACGGATTATCTGTACCAGAGGTGGGTTTCAGCAGGTTCTGACCAGTTCTGGAGAACCAGTAGTGGAAATTTTGAGTAGTTCTGAGAACTGGTAGTAAAAATTCTGACTGGCCTCATCCCCATCTATTTTCTGCCTCCCAAGTCCCATCTGATTGGGAGGAAATGGGGATTTTGCAATAACCTTTCCCTGGATTGGGGAGGGAATGGAGATTTTACAGTATCCTTCCCCTGGAGTTGGGTGGGAATGGAGATTTTACAGTATCCTTCCCCTGCCACACCCACCAAGCCATGCCCACAGAACCGGTAGTAAAAAATGTTGAAACCTACCACTGATCTGTACCTAAAATAGTGCATTACTCCATTCTACAGGAAAGGAGTGGTCTAAAATTAATGAATCCAGTAACAAATGAAAGAGATTTTATAAAAAGAGATTTGAACCATTTTTTAAAATATTCCGTGTATCATATAAAGAATGAGAAGTGTAACAATTTTGCCTAATGAGAAAGACATTTTTTTCCCTTTCTAGACAACCACAAATTTAGGTTCAGCTACTCACAATAGAAAAAACTACTGCCTCCTATGTAAAAAGGAAAGTAACTTATTTCAGATATTTGGAGCGAGTTATGCTTAAAAGTTTCTGCAATGGGTATCTGGTTTGCTTTCAGTTGTAGTTTGATACCAAAACAAAGAATGTTCATTATTATGTTACGATATATACTTCTGCTCCTCTGAACAGAATAAAGTTAAAATGTTAATGGTTTCTGAGTTTTCTATGGAGGGAAGTATATAGTATAATCTCAAAGGTGTTGTTCAAAGGCAACTGGACTTGCTTGTTGTTTTGCTTAAAAATGTTTCACTTCTTATCCAAGAAGCTTCTTCAGTTCTGGCTGAAGGGTGGGGAATGGATGGATTTATATTCTTAGCAGTCTTAGCTAAGGTTGTTAGCACTCTTAGCTCTGTTTGCACTCTCATTCAGGTGACCCTGAGGGTGCAGATAAAACCCCAAGTGTCCTCAGCAACTCTCAGACTCTAAGAGAGCTAATGACCAATCTTCAGAGTGCTAATACTGTAAAGCAGTGTTTCACAATCTTAACAACTTTATGATCTGTGGACTTCAATACCCAGAATTCTTCAGCCAGTGTGGTGGAACCACTGGTTGAAGGGGGGGCCTCTAGGAGGAGGAAAAGAACATTCCAGCATGGAGTTGATATGAGGGAAGACACATCTGAGATCAAACTATTAAATTTCTGCCATTTTCCAAGGGTCAATCTGTCAATCTTGCAAGATTCTCATAAAGAGGTGTTTGACAATAAAGGAATGCTTTGGCCTATTCACAAAGAATAGGCCAAAGCATTGTTTTGGTTATTTAACGGAATTTAGGAAATTCTGGGAATTGAAGTCGACAGATCTTAAAAGTCACCGAGGTTGAGAAACACTGTTGCAAAACATTGTTTCAAATTTTTATTTAAAAAATAATTAGGAACAATACCCCAGAGTTTTATCTGGTGTGAGACCATTCATAACTGGGCTCGATTGAGACAACAGTGTGATAAAATGACATGAAAGAGGAAAACTCTTTTCTTTTCTGGAAATAGGAACAGTAATTATTTTTAATCCCTGCAAGTTTCCGCTTGCTTCCTGACGTAACTGCCGGATTCTAGGACGTTTGCCTTTTTCAAATAAAGATTGAATCTGATTCGCTGATGTACCACTGATGTCATAAACTAAGCCGATAACGGTTGACATTCGTACTAAAGACTAAGGCTAAGCAGAAACTGATATTAAGGAGGTAGAAAAAGGGGGAAAAATGATCTCCTCAACCTCGGGCCAACTAAGTTCCCCCATGGACAGTTCCGTCTCAGAGTCAACCTCAGCTTCCAAGGTATCGTTATAGAAAAACGCTGGAAATAAAGCCAGTAGATCAATAGAAGCTTTGCATATACTCAATTATTTAAACGTTGGTTTTCTTGAGCTGATATACAGAACCCAAACTTAAGAGCTAAACCATTCCTAAAGTAGCTTATAACCGTACAATTGTCCTGAGAAACTGACAGGTAGCATCCCAAAGGAGCTTTTTTCAAGAGGCAGCTTAAGTTTCTGGGTTTTTTTTTTTTTGAAGACGTTTCACTTCTCATCCAAGAAGCTTCTTCAGCTCCGACTGGATGGTGGGGAATGGAAGGATTTATACTCCTTGCATTTATACTCCTTGTATATACTCCTACATCCTTCCATTCCTCACCATCCAGTCAGAACTGAAGAAGCTTCTTGGATGAGAAGCGAAACATCTTCAAACAAAAACCGGAAAGTCCAGTTGCTTCTTGAAAAAAGCACCTTTGGGACAACCATGACCTGGATGACTGAGAATCTTTAGACATTTTAGACATAGGCAGTTTTGACATAGACATTTGACAGGTAGCATTGGAAAACTATTAGGAATTCAGTTCGCATAGGAGAAAAAAAAATCTGATTTTCTTTCATTAATTTTACTCCGCTTCACCTTAGATTTTTTACAACCATGTGACGTTGAGGTGCACTGAGATTGCAATTCAGAAACAGAATTTGCACCAGTGGTTTAGATGGATGGACAGGTTTTATTTATGTCAGTGCTGGATGATGGCCCTGATTCAAAGGGGAAATGTCGTTTGAACCATATGTGGCCAAACATTGCAGCCATTGGCAATTCAAGAATCAGTGTATTTTCCTGTGCAAGGCCAGGAAGGGATTCATCGAATTTAAAGAGGGCAATTATTTCCTTTAATTGTATGAAAGGTCCCTAGCAGATCTGACAGTTCAATAGTAAGATACAACATTCTGACAGAGACAGAAGACAGAATTATACATTTGATGCATATTACCAGATTGGGTTGTGTCTCTCCTATTACCTCCTATCCATGCATTAACAAGTTTTTTTTAAAAAAACTTTTCTCTTTTCAATAAGCTGACAGCATAAAGCAAGAGTTACATTTGGACTCATATCTGTATGGAAAGCCAACAAAATTACAGTTAGGTAAGGAATGGTTGGAAACAGTGGTGAAATCTAAATTATTTTACTACTGGTTCTGTGGGCGTGGCTTGGTGGGCATGGCAGGGGAAGGATACTGCAAAATCTCCATTCCCACCGCATTCCAGGGGAAGGATACTGCAAAATCCCCATTCCCTCCCCACTCCTGGGGGAAGGATATTGCAAAATCTCCACTCCCACCCCACCCCACTCTGGGGCCAGCCAGAGGTGGTATTTGCCAGTTCTCCAAACCACTCAAAATTTCCGCTACCGGTTCTCCAGAACCTGTCAGAACCTGCTGGATTTCACCCCTGGTTGGAAAGTATTAATAGCTACTGAAATCCAGAGTTCTTACTCTGTTGATCGGGCTTTCCTGTAGGCTGCTATTTTAGATTGAGTCACTTCTGAATATCTCTTTGTAGTCAGATTGATACTTCCCTCTGAAGCACTGGTCATGTTCATAAATTTTTGTTATTTCTCTGTGGAAGTAGAACCAATTAAAAGCAGACAGTTGCTTGGCTTACTGCTTTTCTTAAGCCTCTGGTGCATCACTTTTGTGTATCCTTTAATTATTACAAAACAAAAAAGAAATCATGACATACATCAATATGATTTTAGCTGCTGTCATTGCAGTTTAGCCAATGGGAAATATAGACATATAAACATAATGGGGCAAGGAAAGTGATCCAGATGAGTTCTTGATGATTTTCCAATAGATTATCGGTAAAAACTTCAAAATTTAAAATTATTCTGGCAATTGCCAGGTTCTCTCGGCTTGTAAGACAAAGTACTGCAAAAAAAAAAAAAAATTTGTCAGAATCCAAAGACACAGATAAGCAGATTATAATAAAACTATGAAGCCATTCCAACAACTGTTACCATATCAAATGCGAGGTCTGCTTACACTATGATCAATGTTCAGTTCTTGTGCTTCTTTCCTTTTAATAAAGGGCTAAAGTGATGTTTTCAATGTATGTTGACATTTTACTCTGTTCTTTGCTTTGATCTAATACTAGTTTACTGATCTAGTAATAGGTGGCTTAGTTTTGAGAATGCGATGGTTCACAGAAAGTCTCTGCATTGCAGAAGCAGAGAATTCTTGACAAGCAGACAAATAAATGTTTCTTCACAACTATCAGAGAAGACCACAAAAACAGGGGTCTCTTGACACAATAGGAAGAAAAAAGGAAGGAAGGAAGGAAGGAAGGAAGGAAGGAAAGAGAGGGATGGAAGGAAGGAAGGAAAGAAAGAAAAAAGAAGGAAGGAAGGAAGGAAGGAAGGAAAGAAGGAAGTGTTGGAAGAAATGTCCATCTGGGTTCAGTTCCAAGACACTGGAAACATGGACACTGCTTAGAAAGATGGATTAATAGTGGACCACATGGGTTTTTTGGGTCCAGGGCAAATGAGCGCATGGGTGAGAGAGGGAGAGAGATTTATATCCTCTCTTGGGCTCCGCCTTGGAGCTTCCTGTTCCTGTGGCAATCTATTGGCTGCTGTAGGTATCATAGCTAACCTTGTAGGTTTTCTGAGTCAAGCTTGGTTGAACTGTGGTGGGAGATGATATAATGAAAGGGCTTTGGGCAATTCCTATTATGGCTTAATGGCTTTGTCCTGGTTTGG
Organism: Pantherophis guttatus; assembly: GCF_059756535.1. NCBI lineage: Eukaryota > Metazoa > Chordata > Lepidosauria > Squamata > Colubridae > Pantherophis > Pantherophis guttatus. Next base: position 18,931,619 of record NC_142068.1, read on the forward strand.
ATCTTGAGTGAGGGCTAATCCTATCATGTCCTGAGGGCCATGTCTTTTGTCTTGTAGATAGATTGGCACCAAAATATCTGCTGGGGTGGGGGTGTCAGGGAACTGAGGCTCTGAGTTTGTCTTAAGAAACATGTTTCTCCTTTAGGGAAAATATAATATTCTTCCTTTTTAATATTTCCTAGAATATTTCATTTTTCTAGGAGAGGGGAAGGAAGGAAGGAAGGAAGGAAGGAAGGAAGGAAGGAAGGAAGGAAGGAAGGAAGGAAGGAAGGAAGGAAGGAAGGAAGGAAGGAATAGCCATATGTCTTCAGGCTCTACCAATATCCTGTGTAACAATGATCCTATGGTTGTTTGGCAAACTGTGGGGAATGAAAATTGTCAAGGAGCTGGAATGCAGAGATTGTTGGGATTTGTTGCTAATGAAAAAAATAGTTCATTTCAAAGCATCGTGGATCTCTGCAAAATAGATTACACTGAGTTGTAGCTGACCTAGAAATAAATAAGATGAGCTCAATTTTGATGAAAGCAGTGAGCAGGTCCATACCCTTGGTAGAAGTGCACTCAGATTACATTAATTGAATTAGTATCTAGAGAAGGGAAATATATCTATGGAGATTTTGAAAAGGGGATGAGACAGACATTTATTGAAAACTCTCAACCTGAGGATTCTTAGGTTTTCTCCATTAAGCCATGGCTTAGATGGCCAACCTCAGCTGATTCCACAAATAACTATGGTAAAATCAGACTTGCTTGGGAAATTACAGGGATATTGCAAAGCTGCAGTGCAGACTGGGAAATGGAAGCCTACTCCAGAAGGCAAATCTGTCAGTTGCCAAGAAAACTCCATAGATATCTACAAAGTCGTTTGGAGTCAATCTCAATTTATTTTTTATTTTTTATTTTATTTTGATTTATATGCCGCCCTTCTCCGGAGACTCAGGGCGGCTTACAATGCATTAAGCAATAGCCTTCATACTTTTGTATATTTATACAAAGTCAGCTTATTGCCCCCACAATCCGGGTCCTCATTTTACCTACCTTAGAAAGGATGGAAGGCTGAGTCAACCTTGAGCCTGGCGAGATTTGAACTTACAGTAACTGCAGGCAGCTAGTGCACTGTAACAGTGCTTAATCAGCTACGCCACCAGGCTCCTTATGAAAATGAAAGGACACTTCTTTTTTTTTTTTTACTCCAGAATTTAATGGGCCATTGTAGGATGTGATCAAAAACTATGCAAAAAGAAGAGGGACAATGCATACATGTTTCCAAATGGGGCTAAGTCTAATTTTTTTCTTAAATCTTAAATAAATTTAAATAAAATTTAAGAATTTAAATTCTTAAATAAGATTTTTCAGCTGGTCCGAAAGTAGTGGGTTACCAGAAATTATTACTGCTAGTTTCACTAAAATGTGGAGGTCATTGTGTTTAGATGTCTTTAACTAGGCAAGGAAAGATGTTTGACATGTCACACAGCTAAGGCTGAGTTTAGTGGAAGCGAATGGGCCAAATTCCAAACCCCACAAGAGTTAAAAGGCACGACAAAACCATTGATTGATTGATTGATTGACTGACTGACAGATTAATATCCCCCCTTTTTTCATGCAAGGACTCAAAGTACTGCTCCTTCCTCCTGCTATTTTTTTTCCGTAAGAAACCACCGGCAAGGCAGGGCATCTTGGCATCTTGGCATTTTGACTCCGAATATGCGAATGTGGCCAACCCCGCAGCCTTGGCCGCTTCACAGGAAAGGAAAGACATCAAATCGCATCCCTGCCAAATCTCTAGAGCAGGGCTCTCCAACCTTGGCAACTTTCAGATTTGTGGACTTCAACTCCCAGAATTCCTCAGCCAGCAAAGCTGGTGAGACTAAGTAAATGTCTTTGATCTAGGCCAGGGGTCTCCAACCTTGGCAACTTTTAAGACTTGTGGCAAAAGCTGGCTGAGGAACTCTGGGAGTTGAAGTCCACAAGTCTGAAAGTTGGCAAGATTGGAGACCCCCTGCTCTAGACGGCTACAAGGGGGAGGAGAGTGGAGGGGGGGGTGGCGGTGAGGAGAGAAGGCGGCGCATGCCCATTTCGAAAAGCGTGTGTGGTCGCCATAGCAACCGCGGTCCGGGCACCGTGTGTTTCTCTCGAGCAGCCCGATCTTTGCCAAGGAATCGCTTCGCAGCCACGGAGGGAAAAAGGCAGCGTCAACACAGGTAAGCGGTAGGAGGCTAAAATGGCACGGCAAGGGTCTCCCTCTTTTTGTCATATACTCGGAAATATGCAAATGCACATCTGTAACCGTGAGAAAATGCCCACCGATGTGGATCTTTAAAAATTAGAAGAAAAGATATTCATTGAGCATCAGGAGTCATGGTGTTCCAAAGGCTCACACTGGACCTGTGCCAGTACTGTACAACGGTTCGTTTAGTGACCGTTTGAAGTTGCAGCGGCACTGAGAAAAGTGACTTAGAGCCATTTTTCACACGACCGTTGCAGCATCCTCCATGGCCATGTGATCAAAATGCGAGCATATGGCAACTGGTGCACACCAGAACAACTAGACACAAGGACAGTTTGTTGCCCTCACTCTGCTAAACAACTAATTCCCACAACATTGTCAAACTATTTACTAAGACTGTATTCCTACTATTCTTCTCAACCTTCCTACTACCGATTTCCTTTTCTACTTATGACTATAAGTTTGTTATGATTTATATTGTTTATTAGTTCCTACTATGATTTATGTTGATTGCTTATTTAGTATCCTATGACTATCACCAAGTGTTGTATCTTATGATTCATGATGAACGTATTTATGATGACTATGATCATGATTTTTCACTTATATCTTTTATGTACACTGAGAGCTTATGCACTGAAGACAAATTCCTTGTGTGTCCAATCACACTTGACCAATAAAGAATTCTATTCTATTCTATTCTATTCTATTCTATTCTATTCTATTCTATTCTATTCTATTCTATTCTATTCTATTCTATTCTATTCTATTCTATTCTATTCATCATGTATTTATTAAGACAATTGCAGTCTCCCAGGGTTATATGATCACCTTTTGCACCCTCTGACAAGCAAAGTCAGTAGGGAGGTCAGATTCACTTAACAAAATATTACTAACTTTAGCAACTGCAGTGATTTACTTAACTACCGTGGCAAGAAAGGTCTTTAAATGGGGCACATCTCACTAAACAACTGTCTTACTTAATAACAGAAATGTTGGGCTCCATTGTTGTAAGTTGAGGATCTCTTTCCAGATGATCATGTAGAGAAATGTTTCAAATTTGGTAACATGAAGACATGTGGGACTTCATTTCCCAGAATTCCCCAGCCAGCAGTTGAAGCCCACAGGCCTTCATGTTACCAAGTTTGAGAAACACTGATTTAGCTTCCTGGATTGTGGGCTCTGTACCACAGCTGCTGCTAGTTCCTTCCAATTTGCGGGAAGATTCCATAAACATATACCCAGCCGAGGGTTTCTTGTGAGTGTCTGTACATGACGACGCTGCTCATAGATGCTATAGAGCCAGTGCCTGTTTTCTCACCTTCCTTTCCATTTTAGGCAAGCATGCTAGCATGCATGAGCCTGGATCAACAATATTCTGAAACCTGCAAAGAAGTAAAACAACCCGTGAACCCATTCATAAAGCGCATTCTCCAAGAAGTGAAACTCCATGATGAAGTGTAAGGCAACATAGTAAAACTAAGACAATAACTCATTAAATATTCTGGGCATATGAAATGCTTTTGAAAACTATGATTTTGCAGCAGGAAAATTTGGATTCTGCAAGCTTCAGGACACATATAAAGTACAGATAGTCCTTGCTTAATGACTGGGTGCTTGGCAACTATTTGGAGGGACTACCCCCCCTACTCTTAGAACCTGGAGGGACCAGGTTCCAAGAGTGACATTCCCTACAGTTACATGATGTAATTTATACATTTGTTTGCAAAAAATCTCCCTAAGAATGCATTGACTCGCTTAACGACCATCAAGTTCACGTAACAAAGGTTGCATTTGCTTTATGACTGACACAAATTTTTTTAAAAAAAATTGAGTCGATCACATGGGTGCCTCAACTTATGATTGTCATGACTTAGAACCATAACTTTGGCTCAAAAATGGTTGTAAGATGAGAGTGTCTATGGAGATTCTCAGTCATGGTTGTCCCAAAGGTGCTTTTTCAAAGGTGACGTTTCGCTTGTCATCCAAGAAGCTTCTTCAGAGCTGAAGAAGCTTCTTGGATGACAAGCGAAACGTCTTGCAAGAAAAACCAGAAAGTCCAGTTGCCTCTTGAAAAAAACACTTTCATAAGTTGAGAAATACTTGTATGCAGATGTGTCTCTATGTATTCATATTGTGCAATGAGGTAAAGCAGAGGAAGGTTAAGAAACTTTACCCTCCAGGTCCCAATGGAGATTTCTCAGATTTTCCCAAGTATTACGGGTGAGATTTTTGAGATCTTTACTAGGTGTTGCTTCCAGAATTCATTTGCAAAATCACAAGAAAATTGCGAGATTCTGGAAATTGAAGCAGACAGGTAGAATTATTTGTCCAATAACAGAATGCTGTAGTAGTTCAATGCAGAATTGCCTATATGCTTCAAAGCATGCAATTGTCTTGGAGTTATAGCATTGGGCCTTTGAGGCTGTATGCATTGCTCAACTGAAGAGCGCATTCTTTGTATGAAAAAAGGGCCAGAGGCACCTTCGATTTGAAATCTCTGCAGCCCAGCTGGGGATAATGCTGAACAGGTTATCCTTCAGGGGTAGAACAAAGGGATTTTCCTGCAGAGAATACCAGGTTGGATCTCTGCTCTTGTCAAAGATGGGTGAGAGGGGGGATCTGCCTAAAGCCCAAGCTGCATTTTGCCAAATGACTGATAATCCTGGGCTAGATGAACTAATGCTGTGTGACTCAATAAAACAGCTTTTCTGCCTTCCAGCCAAAGCAAAGAAATTACTAAGGGAGGAAATCCTGAGACAAGCTCCCTAAATGCTAAATAGAATCTATTGCATTTCTGATATTAAGGACAAGGAGGATTGCATCATGATATCATTTACTTTGGAGCAAATTGAGTGAGACTTACAGTTTTTAAAAATCCACCTGCATGTTCTGACGTAGGCTTCCTTAAGTAGCAAGAAGCAGAACCTTAGTCCCGGTAAAACCCCTTTTATTTACAAGACTGTGAATTACGTTCATTCACAGTCAGCACGGCTTTGCAAAAAGTCTTTCAGAGGCATATTTATTAACACACCTTATCTCACTGGGAAAGCTGCCAGATAATTATTTCCAACTGCAGACAAGGCAAAACTTGGCACACAGTCTTTTAAAATCATGAACAGATCCTTTCCACTTTGGCAAAAACCGACTGAACAAATTGTTTCCTGCAAAAGCCCCCTCCCCGTTCACTTCTCTTTTGTTTCCTATGGGAGGGGCCATTCACCTCCAAGGTGCGTCTTTACTCCTGAGTTGACCCTGCTTTCTTAGTTGTTCTTGTCTTCTGGCAGCTCTGCGCATGCGCATACTGGGAACAGGCTCCAACTCTTCTTCTGACTCACTGCTGTCTAGCTTCCTCTCTGCCTCCAATGCAGAGCCCTCGCCCGTGTCTCCCCAGCCCCCAGGGCTGGCCCATGTTCCTCCCCAACCTCCTCACTGTCCGACTCTGCTGCCAGCTCTGCAGGCCGCCGTGGGCCACAACACTGCATATGCCTGGATGCATTTCAGATTATGAATCACTTTTTCCTTTCAACAAAAGAGAAAGAGGACTCTGCAAATCCATGAATAATGTTTAAACCTCTCTTTTAATTGGACAGCGGCAACAAAAAAAGCTTCTGTTTATGTTGTCCACAGGTTGGCCAAAAGGATAACTGTTAAAATAGCTGGGAATAACCGCTTGATACCTGTGCAGAAAGTGACCGATTCTGATTTTCAAATCCTTGCGTCTGTCTTTATGAACAATGTGTTTCTTACAGGTATGTGTCCTTATTTGAGCCTCTGAAACACAAACTCTAATGCAGAGGTCTTCAAACTTGGCAGCTTTAAGATTTGTGGACTTCAACTCCCAGAATTCTCCAGCCAGCTATGCTGGGTGGAGAATTCTGGGAATTGAAGTTCACAAGTCTTAAAGCTGCCAAGTTGAAGACCTCTGCTCTAATGCATTAAAGGAGCTCCTCTAGAATCAGATGGTATAATTGAAGGAAGACTTGAAGTTTAGATTTTCCCATTTATCCCAAAAGTGCTTTTATTTTAAAGGCAACTGGACATTTCTGATTTTTTTAAAAGACGTTTCACAATACCAAAGGATATTCTTGGATGAGAAGTGAAATATCTTAAAGAAAAATCAGAATGTCCAGTTGCCTTTAAAATAAAAGCAACTTTGGGACAACCTTGACCTGAATGAATGAGAACCTCCATAGAGATCTCCCCATTATATCACAAAAGCACAATCAGAGAATGCAACTGTTGTTAAATCCCACTTTCGACCCAGTGTAATATTCAGATTAGGTCTTGGAATAAAGCAAGAATAAGCTTCATGAATGAATTTTGCAGTTAGAGAAAGCCAATGGAATAGAATAGAATAACAGAGTTGGAAGGGACCTTGAAGGTCTTCTAGTCCAACCCCCTATTTAGGCAGGAAATCCTACACCACTTCAGACAAATGGTTGTCCAATCTCTTCTTAAAAACTCCCAATGTTAGAGCATTCACAACTTCTGGAGGCAATTTGTTCCACTGATTAATTGTTGTACAAAGGAAATTTCTCCTTAGTTGCTTCTCTCCTTGATTAGTTTCCACCCATTGCTTCTTGTCCTGCCTTTGGGTGCTTTGGAGAATAGCTTGACTCCCTCTTCTTTGTGGCAGCCCAGGGGTGAAATGCTCCCGGTTCGGACCGGATCAACCAATCCGGTAGCGATGGCAGCGGGTGGTTCGGAGAACCAGTAGCAAAAATCCCTGCCCTCCCCCCACCATGCCCAGCTGAGCTGCCCGATCATCAGAGGCTTTTTTTAAAAACTTTTAAAAGCATTTTTTCTACAACCTCTTCCAACGAAAAAATGCTTTTAAAAGTAAAAAAAAAAAAGGCTCTGATGATCGTGCAGCTCAGCTGGGATCGTCAGAAGCTTTTCAAAGCATTTTTTTCTGCAACCTCTTGGCCGAAGAGGTGGTAAAAAAATGCTTTGAAAAGTCTCTGACGATCCCAGCTGAGTTGCCTGATAGCCAGAGAGGCTTTTCAAAGCATTTTTTAAAAAGCCTCTCTGATGATCACAGCTGAGTTGCTTGATCGCCAAAGGCTTTTCAAAGCATTAGAAAAAATGCTTTGAAAAGTTAAAAAAAAAAAAAAAAGTTGGCCATGCCCACCCAGTCACATTACCCACCCCCAAACCATGCCCACAGAACCGGTAGTAACAAATTTTACATTTCACCCCTGTGGCAGGCCCTTATATATTGGAACACTGCTATCATGTCACCCCTAGTCCTTTTTTTCATTAAACCAGACATACCTAATTCCATCAATCGTTCTTTATATGTTTTAGCCGCCAGTCCCCTCATCATCTTGGTTGCTCTTCTCTGCGCTCTTTCTAGTCTCAACATCTTTTTTTACATCGTGGCGACCCAAACTGGATGCAGTTTTGGGGTAGAGAATGTGATGGGAAGCGTTAAGGTATTGTTACAAAAGTGATTAAAACTACGGTCTGTTCATTTTTGCATCCTTTGTTTTTTTCAGGGTTGGACCTGAGATACAATCTTTTAACTGATGCTGGCGCAGCCCACATTGCTGCTTTCATCCAGGTATCTATGAAGCAGACTAGAAATCCCTGTTCCTTGAAATTCTTGGGCTTGAATTGCATTTGCCCTCCATGTCTGTTGCAATTAAAACTCTCAGGCTTTCCTTGCAGGGTGGAGATTCTAGAATTCATAAATCCAGCATACCTACAGAGGATTGTGGATAAGATTGGGCCAGCCTAGTTCAGGTTGTCCTCAATTTATGACTACAATTAGGACTAGAATGTCTGTTGCTAAGCAATATACTTGCTAAGTGAGTCACGCCTAATTTTGCCACCACCTTTTGCCACTTTTGTTAAGCAAATCACTGCAATTGTTAAGGGAATCATGCAGTTCTGAAGTGAATCTGGCTTCCCCCCAGTGATTTTCCTTGTTGGAAGCCAACTGGGAAGATTGCAAATGGTGATCACATGATCCCGGGCCCTTTCAATTGTCATAAGTCATGCTACCAACTGCCTTAATTTTGATCACATGATGATTGAGAATACGAGGACTGTTTGTAAGTCACTTTAAGTAAGCCGAATGCTATTGAAAAGTCGAATGGTAGCAAAATGATGGTTGTAAGCAGTGATGAAATTCAATTTTTTAAAATACCGGTTCTGTGGGTGTGGCTTGATGGGCATGGCAGGGGAAAGATACTGCAAAATCTCCATTTCCACCCCACTTCAGGGGAAGGATACTGCAAAATCCCCATTCCCTCCCCACTCCTGGGGCCAGCCAGAGGTGGTATTTGCCGGTTCTCCAAACTACTCAAAATTTCCGCTACCGGTTCTCCAGAACCTGTCAGAACCTGCTGGATTTCACCCCTGGTTGTAAGTCAAGGATTATTTGTAATACTACTTTTGTGTTGAAGGAGAATTCCAGAAATTCAGGCAGCTTATGTGAGTCCCCAAGCTGTTTCTGTCACAGAATGCTCCTATGTTATTTAGTGGTGTGGTTTGGAGCAATCAGAAGAGCTCTTTGCAGAGTCCTTGCTTCCCACCACTTAAAATTGTACATCATCTTCTCTGACCATTTCCAGTTTGGGGAGAGTTGTTCCTAGTACCAAACTGAGGTGAACTGGTGTCACGCGGTTACAGAAATCCTCCCCAAATCTGTACCTGAGATGGGAGATTGCATGGAGCCATGTAACTGTTAAAGGGACACGGTGTCTCAGTGGCTAAGACGCTGAGCTTGTCGATCAAAAGGTCAGCAGTTCAGCAGTTCAGCAGTTCGAATCCTTAGTGCTGCGTAATGGGGTGAGTTCCCGTTACTTGTCCCAGCTTCTGTCAACCTAGCAGTTCAAAAGCATGTAAAAAATGCAAGTAGAAAAATAGGAACCACCTTTGTTGGGAAGGTAACAGTGTTCCGTGCACCTTTGGCATTTAGTCATGCCGGCCACATGTTCACGGAGATGCCTTCGGACAGCGCTGGCTCTTCAGCTTTGAAACGGAGATGAGCACTGCCCTCTAGAGTCGGGAACAACTAGCACAGGGGTCTGCAACCTTAAACACTGAAAGAGCCATTTGGACCCGTTTTCCACAGAAAAGAAAACATTGGGAGCCACAAAACCCTTCCTGTGCCTGACTATTTCTTGAGCAGCCACAAGCATATGTAGCATATGTAGTTGGATTAAATGTTATGTTTTCTTCTGAAACTTTTCTTTTCTTGGATTTATCCATGGTTGGCCAACCGGGGGTTAAAAAGGTCAATAAATCATGTGCTGGTGGGTGTTGCACATTGGCGGCGGTGACACCTATTTTGAGTGACAGGGAGCTGCAGCAGAGGGGTGAAAGAGCCACATGCGGCTCTAGAGCCGCAGGTTGCTGACCTCTGGACTAGCATGTATGTGCGAGGGGAACCTTTACCTTTATGTAACTGTTGAGCCCTAACTCTCAGCCACGTGTTGCAAGTGTTGGTCTGTCAACCAAACTGGAATATTTGTTGCACATTCATCACAAGGAAACCAATCTTTGGAAGGGTGTGAAAGAGATCCAGCGAGGACAACATTAACAACACACCCCATGTCTTTGTATTTAGGATAATCGGACCCTGCTCTACCTCAATCTGATGTTTAACGACATTGGTACCCTTGGAGCAGAATTCATAGCTAAAGCAATGCATGTAAGTGTGGATCAAGGGACAGAAGAGATGAGCTTCCCATTCGGAGCAAGGCACATTGGGATGTAAAGTTTTTTACTCAATAGTTTCAAATTAGGCAGTTGGGTTGTGGATTCAGTCTTACTACAGACTCTGTGCAGGACCAGCCCTTAGGTCAAAAATGGGGAACTATGGCCCAGTGGAGAAATCCAATTTTTTTTACTACCGGTTCTGTGGGCGTGGCTTGGTGGGCGTGGCAGGGGAAGTATACTATAAAATCTCCATTCCCACCTCACTCCAGGGAAAGGATACTGAAAAATCCCCATTCCCTCCCTATTCCTGGGGGACAGATATTGCAAAATCTCCATTCCCACCCCATTCTGGGTCCAACCAGAGATGATATTTGCTGGTTCTCCGAAGTGCTCAAAATTTCCACTACCGGTTCTCCAGAGCCTGTCAGAACCTGCTGGATTTCACCCCTGAGTCAATCCCATTGGGGTGAGACCATTCCTCAGGTAACCTGGACCTATAATTCCACTTGCAGCAAGTTTTCTTCCCCTCTTAATGGCAATTAGATGATTTTAGAAAAAAGTCTAAGTTTCCAAATATATAGAACAATGGTTCTCAGCCTTGACAACTTTAAGATGTGCAGGCTTCAACTCAGTAGTGGGATTCAAAATGTTTTACTACTGGTTCTGTGGGTGTGGCTTGGTGGGTGTGTCATGGCATGGCTTGGTGGGCGTAGCTTGGTGGGCATGGCAAGGGAAAGATACTATAAAATCTCCATTCCCACCCCACTCCAGGGGAAGGTTACTGCAAAATCCCCATTTCCTCCCGATCAGCTGGGACTCAGGAGGCAGAGAATAGATGCGGGCAGGGCCAGTCAGAGATGATATTTACCGGTTCTCTGAACTACTCAAAATTTCTGCTACCAGTTCTCCCGAACTGGTCAGAACCTGCTGAATACCGCCTCTGCTTCAACTCCTAGAATGCATCTTGGTTGAGGAATTCTGGAAGATGAAGTCCTCCACACATCTTAAAGTTGTCAAGATAGAGAAACACCCTGAGATAGAATGTCAGGGATAACACCAGTCTCTCCTCAGCCTGACATCATCCAGGAAGGGTGGGTGGGTGGCTAAAATTTTTTAAATTCCCTGTGGAAATTGTGAACATTAATGTTGTAGCATATGCAAAGGATTGGGAAAGAGCCATGCTGGCTAGGGATTTTGGAAAGTTCCAGATGGGGACCAATTTAAACTGTTGCAAAGAAATAATTGAAGTTTTCCTTCTAGAGGAACGAAACACTATGTTACTTAAGAATGACGGGCAACAAGATTGAGAATAAAGGAGGAATGTATTTTGCAGCTATGATACAAGTGAACAACACGATACAGAAGTTAGATTTTGGAGACTGTGACCTGGTAAGTAAAGTTAAAACAAAATTATTTGAGAGAGTTGTCAAAAAGAAAAACATAACTCAACCATGTTTTACAGTACACAGCCAAGAAAGATTTACCATTATGGATTTTGAACAGAATATAAAATTTTAATTTTAAGTGTTAGCTGAAGTTGTTCAAGTTTAACTGTGGGCTGAGGTGACTTCTTCTGGATTTGTTATTTTTTTTATTTTCAGGGTACGCAGAGCATGATAGCTTTGGCAACTGTTTTGAATCACAATGAGTCAATTAAAGCTTTAAATCTCAACAGGCCAATTCTGTACAGTGAAGAAGTGAGTATGCTGGGTATTTTAGTAGCAATGACACATGGCCATGAAAACACCCCTAAATTTAAGTTGATTTCCCTCCCTCTGGGGAAGAATAGATGGTAACAATTATAAATAAGGACCAAAATCTTAGGCAATGTCAAGTTTCCTTGTCCTTTGAATCTATACTAGCCAAACCCAGATAAAACCTAACGTATCTCCCTCCTCACACTTGGAAAGCACCAGGTTGGGAAAGGCTGCGGTTAGGAGCCATGGTGGCTTAGTGGTTAGAATGTAGTATTACAAGCTAATTCAGCTCACTGCCAGGAGTTCGATCCTCAGTAGCTCAAGGTTGACTCAGCCTTCCATCCTTCTGAGGTCGATAAAATGAGGACCCAGATTGTTGGGGGCAATAGGATGACTTTGTAAACTGCTTAGAGAGGCCAGTATATAAGTCTAAATGCTATGGCTATTGCTACCTGAAATCGGTTCAAAATGTAATTTAATAATATGGAACTTCAGGAAGAAACCACCATCCACATAGCTTCTATGCTGAGAGTCAACTGCACCTTGGTGGAATTGCATTTATGTAAACATGGAATGAAGAATTTTGGGATTGAACGTCTGTGCGATGCCTTGTATGACAATAGCACCCTCCGATATCTTGATCTCAGCTGGTAAGAGAGTCTTGAACAATATAGATTGTTTTGTTAGAATAGGGGTTCTTTTTTTAGCACTGGGCTTCTTTTTTTTAACCGGGCTTCTTTTTTTAACACTGGGCTTTTTTTTTTTTTTTAACAGGGCTTCTTTTTTTAACACTGGTAATTCTGAAAACTTCTGCCGTCTAGTTGTTCCTCATCCTCCTTCACCTGCTGATATTCCCCCTTTGTATGGAGGTAGAGATAAACAATTGCATTTCTCTTGCATTAATCCAGGCTTCCCTAATTTAACAGGTTTTAGACAGGGTTGGGCTTCAAAAATTTTAGCAAAGGGTTCTCTGCCCAGGTGCTGGGTGGACATGGCCATGGTGGACATGGCCTAGTTAGCCTCCTACACCATGGCAGGGGGGGTGTTTTTGCCCTCCACAGGCTCCAGAGGCTTTCTTCGAGCCTCCGGGAGGGCGAAAAGGGCCTCCCCAGGCTCGAGAGGCCCTCTGGAGTCCACTTCCGGGTCCAAAATGGGTCCATTTCCGGACTTCCCGAACTTCTGGTAGGCCCGTTTTTCGCCCTCCCCAAGCCTCTGCACACCCTGAATTTACCTGCATCCAAAACTGGCTGCGTGGGGACTCCTGGGAGGGGAAGGGTGGGTGGGGCCAACCAGGAATGGGATTTGGGGGTTCTCCGAACTGCACAGAATCTTAGCTAGAGGTTCTCCTGAACCCCTGCGAACCCCCAGCAGTCTACTCCTGTTTTTAGATATGTTGAGATTTCTTGAATGTCCAATTGTCACATGTGGGTGCATACATTTTGAGAAATATGATTTTGGGGATACGATGGCAAATTCTACTGAAATGGATGCTATTAAGATTCGGAAAAGGTCTGGTTTTCACCAATTTTGAACCAATGTGCTAGAAAAGAAATCGTATTAATAATATTGGATAATAGTTAAAGTTATGTTGTGGGTTTCAAGTTTTATATCCAAATTCAGGTCCAGATTAAAGTTGTGATTTTGTATCCCATTTTCTAGGAATAAAGCCAACTAATGACAATGGGATTCACTTTTAAGTAGAAATATAAAATGAAATGGTTGGAAAGATCTAGAACAGGGCTGTCAAACTCGCAGCCTGCAGCTCGGATGCATCATGTGCTGGCCACATCCATACCCAGTTTAGCAAGGGGGGAAAAAGTCGCGATACATCACATGACGCCGATGTAATGATGCAAGTTTGACACCCCTGATCTAGAAGATCGTCTATTACTGGTGTTTTCCAACCTTGGCTATTTCCAGATGGTTGAACTTCATGTTCCAGAATTCCAATAGTCAGCACGGCCAGTGGATGAAAATTCTGGGAGCTGAAGTCCACGTACCAAGTGTGGTGAACACTGATCTATTCCAACCCACTTCCTAATACAGAACTCCACCATAATTGTAGATGACTGTCTGGTTTCTATTTAAATCCCTCCAATGAAGGAGGAACCATTAATTCCTGAAGTTTCATTGTTGAGCAGCTCTGACCTTTAAGAGATTCTTCCTAATATCCATCAGAGCTCTATTTTTTTTGTAATACTTTATTATCTTGTGAAATTGTGGGCAATTCTGCCTCATCTTCATGACAGTCTATCAGATGCTTTAAAAAAGAGTTATTATGTCTTTTTATAGTTTTCCATTTTCCAAGCCATACCCATAATCACTTCTCATAAGACTTTTTCCCAGGCCTCCTAACATCTTGGTTGTTTTCGAGACACACTCCAGTATCTTACTGTTATTCCTAAAAGATGGTGCCCAGAATTGGCACAATATTTGAGGTGCAGTCCCACCTACCTAGAGAAGACTCAAAGAAATCAATGGAACCTAAATCATATAATGCAGCTCGTTCATAAATAAATACATGTAGACTTGACAGCTTTCCTAGCCTTTTTGAACAATGTAGAGGAAGGAAGGGCAATTGTATAATACAACATGGCATTAGAGTATTAGTTGCCAATATGTATTATTTAGGAAACAACCACGCATATTTTTTCTATAATGCCTTCTCACTTCTGACTGCGCAAAAGTACATTATAGTATTAATTAACCTTTGTGGACTGCAATACAGTTCCTCCTCTGGAACACAATCCATTCTTTTAAAAATGAATATTTATGCTTATCTCTTTTCAGTAACAAAATTAGCCGAGATGGCATGAAGTTTCTAGGACAGCTATTAAAACAAAACACTACACTCGAGATTGTGGATCTTAATTTTAACAGGATAGAGAATGATGGTGCTTTCTACCTGAGCGACGCCCTTGCTACATATAATCGGACCCTCCAAGCGTTAGTATACAAAATCTTTATCCCTAGACATTATGGATGTGATAACACAAGAGTATTGAAAACTGCAGGTATGAATGAAACCGCAACAAAAAATGGAAAAATTATTCAGGCTGTTATTTTTTAAGCACAACAACCACATTTAGAATGCTCTTTTAAAATGTTTTAGATGAGAAAATGATTACCAAAATTTATAAGTACCTATTACAATACAAATTGGAAGAGGAGGTTGTCAAAGAAAGCATGATAACATGGGCCAAAAACATAGGATATACTATTGAATTGGATAAATGGGAGAATTTGTGGAAGATAAATTATAAGATGACATTGTCCATACCCTACAAAGAAAACCTTTACAAAATGTTCTACCGATGGCACCTCCCACCGGCGCGTCTAGCCAAGATGTTCCCAAATACATCTCCGATGTGCTGGAAATGTAAATCACAGAAAGGGACATATTACCATCTCTGGTGGCTATGCCGAAGGGCAAAACAATACTGGCAACAAATCAAAACAATGATTGAAGAAATTACGAAACAAAAACTTGAAATGAGACCGGAAACCTTTTTATTGGGAATCATCACAGCAAATTATACCAAAGAAATAAAATATCTAATCATTCATATCCTCACAGCAGCACGTATACTCTTTGCCCAACATTGGAAATCTGAACAGTTACCTACAGAAGACAAAATAATAGCTAAAATTACAGAATGCGCAGAATTGGATAAGCTTACAAAAGAAATACAAGAGAAAGATGATACTGATTACTATTTAGTATGGCAAAGATGGTACGGCTGGCTGGAGGCAAAAATAGGAATACAAAGATAATTTATGACTAATCAATAGAAATGTATAGTAGTAAATAAGGAATCAATTATATATATATATATATAACCATGTAAACAGATGATTATAGACATTGACATAAATAGAAAAATGGAAAATACCCCACCGTTATAGTAACTTCTAAGAGTCAGTCATTGGACTGAATCGATGTTTGTTAGTTTTGTATGTCATTTTATGTATTTATGTTGGTTTTGTTTTTTCTTTTTATTATTAATAAAAATTTATATATAAAAATAAAAATAAAAAAAAATAAAATGTTTTAGATGGAACATCAAAAAAAAAAAATCAGCATATTTAACTATGGCTTTCATTATTTGTTAGGGATTTCTTTTTTAAAAAAGGTCCTAAAAATCATGCCTGTAACCAATTTTATGAAGATTGGGTTTAGATAAGTAGTTTGCATTACATAATATCTACCTACTTTTGTGAGCCTAGGATGAGAAAGTAAGTGGGCTGTTTCAAGTTTCTTTAAACAAAATTGAACAAAATTAAACTTCAAACAAAATTGAACCCATCTGAATCTGTGTGATCACAGTTTAAGCACATGTCTCCTGGTGCCAAAATCTTCCTGATCTTATTTCATTTGCCTGTAATCACTCTTCAGTGTGCTGATACCTGGGTCTGTGATGTAAGCTTTTTATATGTCCATTTAGGCCATGGTTTGCTTAGCCACGGTTTGCTAAAAGCCATAGTGGTCTGTTTCATCCACAACACTTAAGTTATCAGAGCGTAGATAAGAAGCCCTAAGGAAAATGGAAAGTGACATTTTCCATGAAGTTCCTAATCATCAAACAAAGGAGAAATTAGCACCAGGAGGTGGGCCAGAGACATAAACACTGTCATGTGTAAAAAGGGATAGAAAGCAAGATGGACTTTGTGGTTCTAGATAATGATAGCAGATTTGGTTATGGATGGAGAACAAAATATAGAGTTGCATCTAGTACAGGGGTCTCCAACCTTGGCAACTTTAAGACTTGGGGATGTCGACTTCCAGAATTCTGGGAGTTGAAGTCCACAAATCTTAAAGTTGCCAAGGTTGGAGACCCCTGATCTAGTATACAGATATTTTCTCATGCAGTTTGAAAAAGGCTAAGGCTGGTCAACTTTGCTCCAAAACTTTGTTTTCTGCTTTATATCCTTTTCTTAGGCTAGCAGTGACGTACAACAATATATCTGGACCAGGATTAGTAGCATTTTCAGAAGCCATGAAAATAAACCCTGTCCTTTCGTACATCTACATCTGGGGAAACAAATTTGATGAAGATGCTTGTGTGGTAGGTCCTTCTGCTCAAAGGTTTCTTCAGATATAGTGAACTAGATGTCCTTTGTGATAGTCATCATCATCATCACTTGTAAAGCAATTCCATCTGCCAGCTCCTTGCAGAGAAAGGATGGTGTTGTTACTTGTTACCATTCACCTTAAGGCCAAATATCTTGTCCTCCTTTCTGGTGACAACTGACATTTGGGCAATAGTTTGTGTAGGGTTCACACATTGCATAAACCCAGGTTGTGCTTTTTTAAGTGAAGGAACTGTCTGAACCCAGCCACTGAGGCTTTCTCAATGTGCACTTCAGTTCCTAGCATGGGAAGAGCTGTTTACAACTTGTAAATGACATTTGCTCGCTTCAGTGTTTCCCTTTTTTAAAAATATTATTAAAGAAACAAGTTTAAGTAAGTTTATTTAATAATATGGAAAATGGGAAATTAAACAACTAAGCCGGCAATTGTCATTTAAATAATTGAGTGATGAAACATAAATTGGTTCTCTTAGTATGTATATATAGTGGGTCTCTTTACTTTTTCTCCTCTTGTTGCATATTTGCAGACAAATATTTTTTAAATAAGAGGGTTATAATAAATTATTGCTTAATGGGCCTATCCCACCACTCTCTTTTTATAATCCTGCCCAGGGGAAGAAGTTCCTCTCACCTGATACGAAAACTATTAAAAAAAAACTTATTGAACTCTTGCACTGAAATGTAGCCCAGCATATGAAAATTAGACATATTTTCTCCATTATGTTGACAATCAACTTTCTTTCACACCTGTCTTCTCCTTTTTCTTCCTCCTTTATCTTTAGTCTGTCAAAATATAGATGGCATAATGCCCACAGTAGGGATTATCTTCTTCTGCATTTTGTTCCATTATTCCATCTATTTCCAACCTGTGACATTATTGTCAATCAGTTAACAAAATAACCATTACTTTTTTAAAGGAAAGTGCAGCCAGGATTGCTAGTGAGATTAGTGTAGATCTGGCTTCAGTGTAGAAAAAACACCACAATATCATCACTTACTAATTCTTTCTACAATGACCATTTGTCCCAGGGCAGCAAAGCATCTAGGATGAGGTGATGGGCTTCATTTGAGATGACAAGGCAGACATGGTGTGAAAGAATGGTTTGGTTGGTTCCGCACCATTAGTAGCTCCTCAGAGTAGGAAATCAAAGTCATGCAGGCCAAAATTACTTTTAAATTTATGTATAAACTTAAATGGACTCCAGAGGATGGTAGAGGACAGGAAGGCCTGGAGGAACATTGTCCATGGGGTCGCGATGGGTCAGACACGACTTCGCAACTAACAACAAAAAACAAAATTTTGCAAGTCTAAATGCGCTTCTTCTCTCCTTTATCTTTGTGAGAATTAGGGAGGGTCAAACTGATGTTTTTTCAGGTTACAGTTCTGCTCTGGACTCAGGTTCCTTGATTACCATGATACAAAAAAGATGTTGAGACCCTAGAAAGAATATAGAGGAGAACAAAGTTTAGGGGGTGGAGGCTAAGCAGTAGGATGAATGGTTGAGAGAACTGGGTATGTCTAGTCTAAGAGGATTAGAGGTGCCATGATCCCTGTCTTTCAACACTTAAGGGGCTGTCACAGAAATGAAGGGGTTGAACGATTCTTCAAAGAGGTAGGACAAGAAGTGATGAGTGGAATACCGTTGAAGAGATGACGGATCTCTGTGTAAAGGCTTACCTCCAGAAATTATGGTTGCTCCATGAGTGGAGGATTTCAAAAGACTGGACAGCCATTTGTCCACAATGGTATAGAGTCTCCTGCTTGAGCAGGGATTGGACTAGAACAGGGGTCTCCAACCTTGGCAACTTTAAGCCTGGCGGACTTCAACTCCCAGAATTCCCCAGCCAGCTTTGCTGGAAGTTGAAGTCCTCCAGACTTAAAGTTGCCAAGGTTGGAGACCCCTGGACTAGAAGACCTCTAACCCTATTATTTTATGTTCTACAATATGTTCTACTTTCATTTGACCATCGTCTTTGTGGCAGTCTCTGCCTGTCCCTCAAGATCTGTCTTTCTACCCACTTTCTACCCACATGTATTGTGGCCATATACTGTTATGCGGCATTCTTCATTTTATTTTCTTACTGAAAGTGTTCCTGTGCCACTGCTTACTGCAAAAATGCTCAACTTCATATTCTCTGGTTTTTCAGGCATTTGCAGAATTGCTCGAGAGTGGCCGTTTGAAGCCCACTGGAACAGATGTTGAGCCCTACAAAGTGGATGGACGTGTATATCTTGCTGAGCTCTCCCATGGCCTTAAGCGTCATTACTACTGGACACCAAGTTATGGAGACCCAGATAACGAAGTTGAAAATGCATCCTTAGCAATAAATCCTGTTTCAGAACATTTATGAATATAATTCCCCCCCCCCTTTTCAGGAGTGTTTTCATATGTGTACCTTGCATTTAACACACTTGAGCATTTTTTTTAGGTGTTTGTATCATAATCACGACAACAATCAAGGCTGGGAATCTGGCTTATTCTAACAGTTGGGGTCTCAATGCAGCAATAGTTAATCTGATTGAAAACATTTATTCTGTAGCTTTTGTGTTTGCGAGTGTGTATGTTGTAACGATCATCAATATGTTTTTTATATGATTTGAACTCTCAAGGGGATTTCAGACCACTCGATTATCCTAAAATCCTTGGTTTGTTTCATGTTTAGGTCATTGATCATTCTGGAATGAAGCCTTTTAAAATCTCTTTTGTGTCCCTTTGTATCCCAAGCAACAATAGAAGAGCAGAGCCCAGAAGTGTTACAAAACCAGTTTATTCAAATCTAACATTAAAATATTGCAACCTCTGCACGGGTAGCCTCAGAGGGATGTACAAAAAACAGGAAGTCAGCTACACACACATTTACCCATGAACAAAAAAGATTTGCAAATACATGAGAAAAATATTTCAGAAATAATTTAAACTGGAGGGTGGGGGGGGGGGGAAGTCACAAAACTCTTCAGAATGCCCACAATCGTGCAACTCTCATGTGGCAAAAATAATAACATTCTCAGCCAAGAGCTCAACATAAGGATGAAGGACATCCCCTTTCTTCATGAAGGCAGTGTTCCATATCAGCATTAAAACCTCTGTTTAATGTCTGGTGAATCACACCAAACAACTGGTCATCAACCAGAAGGTTACCGTATTTTTCAGAGTATAAGACGCACCTTAGTTTTTGGGGAGGAAAATAAGAAAAAAGCTGATTGGCAGGTAGATTGGCCTCCTGGAATACCCCCAATCAACTGTTCCCAGAGGTGAATTTTAGCAACAGGTTCCTTGGTTGTGAGCTCTGCACCTTGCTTTTTTTTGTGCTTCTGAAACTCAGTTTCAGAAAAAAAAATTTTTCCTGCCTCTGAAAGCCTCCGAAACAGAGGTTCAGGAAAAAAGCCTCTGAAGCTTTGTTTGGGGGCTTCTTTTCTGAAGCTCTGCTTGGGGGCTTTTTTTCTGAAGCTTCGTTTCTGATGCTTTTTTCAGTCTCTGAAACCTTCCTTTGAGAAGCTGGGCAGGGCTACATTCGGAGTATAAGACGCACCCAGATTTTCACCCTCTTTTGGGGGGGAAAAGGTACGTCTTATACGCCGAAAAATATGGTAATTTAAGTCCAAAATGCAGTTGGCTCTTCTTTCTATCTCCCCCCCCGCCCCCAAGCTAGAGGGGGACGCAAAATGTAGCATACCCCTCTTTGTGACACAATCCCTACAGCACCCAGCAAATTCTCACAGCTAGTACTTTAATACCAGCAGAAACCATGATTTGTGAGAAAGATACGTTATCGCTCTACAGCCCAAGTTTTCCCACTATCACAGTAGAATCTTGAGACTGGGAATTTAAAAAAAGGTTGTATATTCAGTTATTGCTCCAATAATTTTCAGCTCTTCCAGAGCCTAAGTAGTGTATAAGATAAAAATGGCCTTTAAAAAAAACTGCTTCGTCTACAAACCACAAACCGTAGAAAGGAAAAAAAAATATTTATAAATATTAAATAGTCAAATACAGTCCAATAAAAAACCCCAGGGACAAGATTTTTGGAAATTCTGAAACAGTATTCAAGAGTGACCCAAATCCTCTTCATCTGAAATACCTGTATTAAACTGTTTTCTCCAGAAGGTAGTTTATAATGTATTATAAAGAAATATATCCAAAAGTTATCTTCCTACATGTTTTAGATTTTTTTTTTGTGCTAACAGAAGCTTAGTATCACCAGCACTAAGCAAGATTATACCACAAAAGTCTGATTTGAATGTATCAGGAAAGTATCAGAAGTAAACAACCAGATTCTCTCCATCTTCACAAAAGTAAAAAGTGGTTGCTAAGCTTCATAGAGATAACTCTCCTTTTCCTCTTCCCTAAACTATAACTCCTAAATGTAGGCTAACAATGCTAATTATGTCCTTGAGGGGTGGGGGGAGGAAATAGGTTCCAAAGCCACTTTGTTAGGACAGCAATTTGGCTGCTGCTAATAAGGGCAAAATCCTCTCTTTAGTTTTTGTCGATTCAGAAACAGATTATTATTCAGGCTGGATTTACCAAGCAACACATCAGGCTAGGAACATAGTTCCTAAAATCAGAATTACTGAGTCTCTAGCTCTCCTGGTCCTGAAAAATGCATGGAGATGCCTTTTAAACTCTTCTCTTTTTCCTGGTCCAAAATGTCTGCACAATCACATCCAATGGCAATGTTTGCCCTTCGCATACAGTTCTACAAACTCCCAGATTCAATAATTGGGACACCTTTTAAAGACCTCTTTCCTCTTTCCATTTTGGAGGGCAAAATGCACAATACATTGCTTCATTTTACATTATGCAATGTAAGGAATACAGTTCATTCTGTCTGAATTGGTTTCCTAGTTACTGGATTATATTTAGTTTTGCACATAAATACCATACACCTATGTAAGCCTATCTGAGTGGGTACTACAAATCTTACCCGAACCAGAATTTGAATTTGGTATAGTTGTCAGAGAGACGGTACAGGTTGCATTAGTGCTAAAACTGCTATACATTTAATAATTGTATTTTTTCTTACGACACAGTGAATTTACTTTTGTTGCATTGGATAGATTTGTAAAAGAATGGAATCCTACTCAAATATTTCTCCATCTCTTTCAATATTCCTGGCTTGTATTTCCTAAGGTCTACAAAGAAGAATAAGAAAAGGGAGTGAAATAGTACAGCTAGCTTTTTCTTTTTTGTTGCTTAGGAGTTTGAGCATAACTTCACCATATGTTTAAGTTCACACGCTGTTTAAGGTCAACTTAACAGCACAAACAGACATGTTTTTAAAAACATGTCCTTATCAGCAATTCCTTAAGGGCGCCTCCTAGTCAAAACATGAAGACAGAATTCTAGATAAACTGAATCTTTGGCTGAAGCTAGCAGGTTAATTCCTTTACAATGCAGAGCTCCTTAAAAGATATATATTTTTGGCAAGGAGTGATTGAAAAAAATAGTAAGCCACTTGGCACCTCCTCACAGACACACTTGGAATTACTAAATGAAAAACATAACTGCCACGAGGACATCAAGAGCTAAAAAAAAAAAAGATTTGTCATTTTTTTACTCTTCTAGAGAAGGAACCACTTCTAGAGCTTGCCTTGAATTTTTACTAAGAATTTCAACTGGAAGGGAATTGCTTTTCAAGAAAAAAAAAGAACCCAACATGCCTTTAGCAGCGTAGAAATGGTCAGTGTGGATCAGTGATGGGTTTCAAATTTTTTTACTGCTGGTTCTGTGGTTGTGGCTTGGTGGTGTGGCATGGATTGGTGGGTGTGGCTTGGTTGGCGTGGCAGAGGAAGGTTACTGCAAAATCCCCATTTCCTCCTGATCAGCTGGGAGTCGAGAGGCAGAGAATAGATGAGGGTGGGGCCAGTCAGAATTTTTACTACCGGTTCTCCGAACTACTAAAAATTTCCGCTACCAGTTCTCCAGAACTGGTCAGAACCTGCTGAAACCCACCTCTGGTGTGGATATTGTATAGGTCAGCTTCTGTTGCACAAGATGTTATAATCCATCAGAAAGGATAGATCAGAAGTCAGCTACGTATTTAGAAACTGATTTGGTATGCATGAACCACTCAGAATTTAAAACTAGGTGAGTACAGAAGTGATCAGATAGTTTGCCAGAGAAAAGATGGAATGTCAGTATTTCTTCTTCAGCCCCTTCATTTTTCTGATAGCTGTGGAGGAAATAAAATTCTTTTTCTACAACTAACATGACAGATCAAGCTAACAATCTTCTCAGAAAGCTACTAACTTTTGTGAGATTCCTGATAAACCAGAAGAGCTTTTCTTAAATCTGTAACCAAGCCATTCCAATTTTTTTTCAAGCCAGGGATATCTGAAACCGGAAACAAAAGTTCTGGGACCAAATAATTGGACTAGCCGAATCTGTATAGAATAGGTAGCAAGTCAGAAAAAAATTACTTTGGATGATTCTAGCTTTGAATTTTATCCCCAAGACCTGAAATCTAACTTCAAGGACATCATAATTATATTATTATCTATCAATGGAGCCAACATATAGCACCCTAATGATGAACCTATGGCAGGCAAAGCCATGTGACCCGGCACGCGTGGCCTTGCCTGTTTGTCTTTCGGGTTTCTGGCGCACATGTGAGCGTGATGATCAGCTGTCCTTCACACGCGCAGCAGTGCTGAAAACTGGCCTGAGCATGCACGCTGCCCAACTGATCATCAGGCGCGCATGTGCACTAGAATCCGAAAGTTCAGCTTTTCCGGAGCGTGGCCCTGACGAGCGTGTGCATGCGCACAGGATGTTTCCGTGTGACCTTTTCGGCACTTGGTGCTGAAAAGTTTCGCCATCACTGATATAGCACAATCACTGATAATAACTTATCAGGCTATTTCACTGATATAGGCAACTTTGCAAATTTCTGTTTAGACAAGAAATTCATCCTGTGGCCTACATAGCAAATATCATTGCAGCTTCCTATATCCAATGACTTAATCTCTCATTCAGATTTATCTCTGCTCCTGGACACCCGGAATCTTCTTCAGATAGCCTCCTCTGTCCCAAGATCCTAATTTTCCATGACAGAAAAGTTGACATCTTGGAAATGTCACAACTCTCCCCATCTTTTGTCCAATGGCATCCAGTTGTATCTGTAACACTCCGTGGAACATATTGGGCAGCTGCCGCATCTATATTGGCTGTTTTCAAAGTTGCTTTCAATTATTGTTGGGTTTGTTTATTTCAAAAGCTAAGTCATTTAGGGTTTAAAAAAGACACTAATTTCAGTTCAATGTTTTTAGCTTGAATACCTTGACTTAGTTTCTGCATGAACACTGAAGGGTCTTCCCCGTGTTAAATGGTTTAGGGTTCTTAAGGCAGATGTTGAAGAAAAACAAAAGATTTTTTTTATCTCCTAGAAAATGCAATCATCTTGATTCTTTCAGGTGAAAATACATAATCTTTGTCCTAGAGTAACAAAATATTAGAGAAAAAGCTGAATTCAAAGCAAAGATGCATCACCCAAAGTCCATAGTGGAAACTGAGATGAAATCTAGCTCACCCACAGCTCCTTTTGATCAGAGACGCTTGGATTTCTATAGTTTTCACCACTCAACAGTTGTCAGTACAATTGTTGGAGGAAAATAAACTGAGGTTCTGAATATCCCGTGATGGAAGATCTCAGAAGTGTGTCAGATGGGGAAGACTGACCATCCGTGACAGGCAGCAATATCTGATGATCCTCTGTTCCAATGGGCAGAGGCAATAGGTCTGAAGGCTTCACATCAGCAGATTCCAGC
Source organism: Pantherophis guttatus (assembly GCF_059756535.1). Taxonomy (NCBI): domain Eukaryota; kingdom Metazoa; phylum Chordata; class Lepidosauria; order Squamata; family Colubridae; genus Pantherophis; species Pantherophis guttatus. The sequence goes on from NC_142068.1 coordinate 18,956,073, forward strand.
AAAAGGCTTTTCTCACTTGGAATTGAATCTTGCTCGCTGAAGGAAGAAGGGTCAAGTGTGATGGAATCCAATGGGTACTCGGAATCTGAAATGTCAAAACAAAATGGAAGAATTACTCTTGAAAATAAAGACCTATTTAATAATATACCATGTAACATGGCATACGAGGAACATTAAATTTTATTTATTTTATACTTCTATTTATACACATACACGCGCACTGTCCCATCTCCCTCACAGAGGAACTCTGGCCAGTGTACAATATAATCAATACAATAATATTTAATTTACTAAGACTGTATTACCATTATTCTTCTCTTCCTTACTAGTATCTAGCTCTTCCCACTTATTACTATAATCATGTTGCTTGTATCTTTCAATTTATATTGTTTTTATTTGTTTCCTAGTACGATTTGATACCTTTTTAGTAACCTTGACTATCAGTAAGTGCTGTATCTTATGATTTTTGATGAATGTATTTTATTTTTTCTTTATGTACACTGAGAGCATATGCACCAGAGACAAATTCCTTGTGTGTCCAATCACACTTGGCCAATAAAGAATTCTATTCTATTCTATTCTATTCTATTCTATTCTATTCTATTCTATTCTATTCTATTCTATCTATTCTATTCTTAAAACATTTCAATCAAATAATTTAAGATTAAAAATTTAAAAATGTAAAACAGCACTATAAAGCTGCAAGAGATAGATCAAAAATGGGGAGACTAAAGAGTTGTTAATATAGGCGAGGGGAAGGGTTCTCATGGCAAGGCTACACAGCTAGGTTTTGACCCCTCTGCGGAAAGCCAAGAGATTGGGGGCTTTCCATACCTCTGAGAGCAAGATGTTCCACACAGCAGGGGCAGTGGGAGAAAAAACCCTCTTCCTTGAGAATTCCTTCCTACCAGTCGGAATTCTCTGACTGAAGGGGTTCCTGGCATATTTTAACTGCCTGGATGAGCGGGATGGGCAGATGTGATACATAGGGCAACATCTAGCAACGCCTAACACAGCAATTAGCTTCTAGATTTATAAGAATATTTGAAAAAGTTGTTTCCCTTTCTTTCCCAATCAACCCTTCCTCCCCACCCACCCATAATACTTAGCTAGCATAGCCACTGGCACTAACGGGAATTGGACTGCAACATATTATTTATATTTTAGAGTTATATCTTATCCTTCATTCAGAAGATCAAGGCAGCACACCACAGTGCTTCTTCTTCTAGTTTTCCTCACAGCCTATGGGAGAGGTTGAGCTGAGAGAGCAACTGGTTCCAAACCACCCAATCAGTTTCTGTGGCTTAGCACCAGAACCGAACACAGTCTGTGTCCATCTAAGACTTTAACCACTGAGGCACACTGTCTCTTTTTTTAAAAAAAAGTGCTACTGAGGAAAGGCTCTTCTGGACCTTCATCAGAATAGCCAATCTGTTAGAGTAGTATAATTTTCCCTTAGAAATAAATTAATACTTTCCACCTCATATGCCTATTTTGGGCAACGATCTCCAACCTTTCCGGCTTTGTGGACCAGCAGGGGGGAAGGGGAGGAGAGGGAATGGTTACACGCGGGTGGCTGGTGAGGATGTGTGCAGCCCCATTTGCACGAAGGGTGGACACACGCACCTGTCGTACAAATAAGAGTTGTGCATGCTTGCCCACAGTCCAGTTCCAAATGAGCCAAGGCCCGGTAATGCGCTGCGGCCTAGAGGTTGGGGGACCCCTGATTTAAGGCAATGCACTGTTAATTTCCAATAAAACTAGAGTTTGAAATTCGCATTTTATTTTTAAGGATTCCAGCCACAAGGTCATAAAGGTCTATCCACTGATGACTATGATCCTCAGTTTCAAGAAAAAAAATTGCAAAGAGGTGGCAGGAAGATGAAGAATGTTAAAGCAGTATACCTGAAAACTAATCACGTCTTTGCAGATATATTAAGCCTTCAAATGCCTATACCTAAAAACTACACAATCGTATTGTCTTCTGCACCCACCACAACACCCAGAAAGATACCCAAGCACCCATACTGTAGCTGAGGGGTGGGTAGGTGGAACATGTCTGACACAGATATCACCATAAATCTTTCAAGTATTTGATTGCAATATAAAACACAGCACTGGAATAATGGATTTTTGTAAGAACAATAAAAGACATGAAATTAGTTTTTGCAAGTTACATGAGATTCAGCCCTGCATTAAAAAAAAAAGCTAAATGATTAACCTATAAAAACAAACAGTACAGAGGGAAGGGGAATCATTTCAACTGAAGAAAAGCAGTACTGGAAACGTGAATGCAACATTCCTATATTTTCCTGCCCATTTATACTTTCCTGGTTCCAGTTTGTTTTCTTAGTTTCTTTCAATATTTTATGCAGGGATAGATTAGCAATAGAGAATGTCAGGACGCTGCTACAAAAAAATCCAGCATTTCACTTTGTAAGCTTAGAGGACTGAGGCACAGATTTCTCTGCTTTGAACAGAGACTAAGTAAAATGCCTTTGATCTAGGCCAGGGGTCTCCAACCTTGGCAACCCTAAGACTTGTGGCAAAAGCTGGCTGAGGAACTCTGGGAGTTGAAGTCCGCATGTCTTTGCCAAGGTTGGAGACCCCTGATTTAGGCTACGTAAGCATTAGGTATTAAAGTCAGCACTTACCCGAATGAACTTTCAATTTGTGTTTCTTTAGGTTCTTGATATCTGTATAGGAGTTTCCACACAGCTCACAGATAAATGGTCTTTCCCCTTAAAGCAAAATTTCTAGTCAGACTCACTATATAGATATTTCAACAGGAAGGGGTGGTGGTGAAATCACCCTTCAATTAGCAAATGAGTAGTAGTATAGCATTAAGCAACATTTTTTTTAAAAAAAAAATGATTTATATGCCGCCCTTCTCCGGAGACTCAGGGCGGCTTACAGTGCGTTAAGCAATAGCCTTCGTACTTTTGTATATATTATACAAAGTCAGCTTATTGCCCCCACAAACTGGGTCCTCAATTTACCTACCTTAGAAAGGATGGAAGGCTGAGTCAACCTTGAGCCTGGCAAGATTTCACGCATAAGTAATAGATTTGCTTCAGATTTTACCTGTATGAGACCGGAAGTGTTTGTTAAGTTCTCCTGAAGAAATGAAGCTTTTGCCACAAATGCCACATATATAAGGTTTCTCTCCTGCAGAGAAAATATGGGATAAGTTGTCAGAAAATGCTGCCCTTCACCTACTCTCTAATATAGGCAGCATAGTCCCTTTGATACATAGAACAGTCTTAATCAGATGCTGGGTCTCCGAACTTTTTAGTCTGTTATTATTATTGTTATTGTTTAAACTGTTATAGTCTGTTTAGTCTGTTTCCTACTGAGGGCAAAAGACACATGAATCCATGTTTTGCCTTTCGAAAGTTCCCTTTTTATAGCTACACCAACCCAGTAAGGCCTCCCTAATTCATTTTATTTCAGGATCACCTGTATGCTTTCTTGAGTGAGTGATGAGTGAACTTGAAACGGCAAACGTTTTCCCACAGGTGTCACAGACATAAGGCTTTTCTCCCGTGTGTCGTCGCACATGGTAAGTCAACGTGCTTGCTTGTGCAAATCGCTGCCCACACCGATCACAGACATATGGCTTCTCTCCACTGTGTTTCCTAAGGTACAAAAGTAAAACCTACTATCAGTGCCCCGGTGGCTTTTCAGCAAACAACATCATCTTTAGCTAAGTTTCAGGTGATGCTCATTATTCACTCACCTGGCGTGAATCTTTAGATTACTCGAAGTTGCAAATTGCAGATTGCAGGCGTCACACTTGTACGGTTTCTCCTCTCCGTGATGCATTCGGCTATGGAAAACAAGCTGGCATTTCTGAACAAAACCTTTGTCACAGAGATCGCATTTGTATGGCTTTTCACCTGCAAAGGGAATTAAGATGTTATTTTAGCCATGCCTTCTAAAGCAGGGGTCTCCAACCTTGGCAACTTTACGACTTGTAGACTTCAACTCCCAGAATTCCTCAGCCAGCGCATGCTGGCTGAGGAATTTGGGGAGTTGAAGTCCACAAGTCGTAAAGTTGCCAAGGTTGGAGACTCCTGTTCTAAGGGATTTTTTTTCCCATTCTGGACAAAAAGGAATTATGGACAGAGACAAGGAGATATGGCTGAATTTTAAAGAGTGGCCAGGACCCCATCTGGTGACATCATTCAAACCTTAGTGGAGATCCATCTCCTTGGCTGACGAAGCTCTTTATTCCAGCTTAACAGCACTTCAATCTATTGCCAGTAATAGATGCAACGGAGAGAAGTTTTTCCTGATTATCCAAAATAACTTAGCCGTAACCGCCCATGTAATACTGGAAAACGTTTTGCCACAAATCAACCCCTTAGCAAATGTTCAGGAGTTCTAGGTATTGTCTTTCTGCTTAATTAAGGCTTGAACATTTTCAGATGCTGTTTACTCCACTGAGTCTTGGAATGATTACACATTTAACGGGAAGGAAGACATAGGTAGCGGTGTCTGTGTTCCTTTCATGGTTTTGCAATAGTTTATCAAGTCAAATTTGACATTCCAAGTTTATTTATGTATTCATTACATTTATATGCCACCCATCCCACTAAGCAAGCAACTCTTTGTGGCTTACAATGTCATAAATAACAGTACAAAACAACTAGGTGGTTAAAAACATTGACCATCAAAAATTAAAACACAAAGTTGCACCCTGTACACTGCAGAGACGATTCAGACCAACACAGGTTTGTTAGTTCTCAAAGATTGCATGGCAAAACATACCGTGTAGAAAGATACAGCTTAATTATCACATAATCCTCACACACACACACACAACAATCTAATGAAAAGAATAGTGACAACCTTACACTGTTACTTATTAAGATTTTAAATACTATGCATAGGAGCCACACACTACAACTTCCATCGCAAACATTTTTAAAACACTGCCAGAAAAGGAGGAAAAAAACCTGTTGTCGGTTTTCTTTTACAATGATCAGTCTGAAGGATTACAAGAAGAGTCCTTTTCTGGGGCGGAAAAATTTAATTAATTAATTCAAGCTTACTGGTTACTTACTGGTTTACAGCCAACGTGATACCTAAGAAAAATGACTTTTCTCACCTCTCCTTCCTCCTAGCTGTCTTCAGCTTTCGGTTTTAGATTCTGGGCATTTATCCAGTTAGCACCTGGCATGTCTTTCTAGCCAAGCAACGTGACCTTGGATGTCTTCCCAAAACACTGACTGTGAAAAACTGGACTCTTCTTTGCCACGCTTTCAGTTCACAGAGAGCGAAGAAGGACCTTACTGTATTCCTTTTCGGTTTTTTTGTTTCTCTCCTATGTTTCCTGGCCTAGGGATTCCCTGCTCCCTTCCCTTGTCCAGCCCTTGCCAGTTATTATCACAGACCGGGGGACAACTGCTTGGGAGCGAGTTCAGCAGGACCAATATAAGAGCTCTCTCTCTGTTTCCTATTTTAGCACTCTCTTTTACTGCTAGCTGCTGTGACTTTGGCTGATTTGATGTTTTGTGACCTGGTTTTGTGGCTGCTGTTTGGGCCAGATCAGGAGTTGGCATTTAGTCACTGTTCTTCCCACTGGACAGCTTCTTCCTAGCTGCGAGAACCAAGCAGAACAGGAAGCTCTCTCCTTGACTTACCAGACAGGTCACTCACACCAGTCAATGTCCTTGGAAGTCTGACCGTTCCATTACTGGACTCCATCTTTCTGATATCACTGCCATCCCTATAAACTTCAGCTGCTACTTTAAAGCTGAGCTGCCAGGCCACTCTCTGAAGCCTCTGTCTGTTTCCTCCTTATCGAGCCCCACAACTTAAAAAATACTTACAACATCATCTGTATGTACTTCACCTGAGTCTTTGGTTTTCTTCAGCCTTCTTCCACTAGCTTTCCACCACCCCAAATCTTCAGCTACCACTATGTCATGTTATGCCATCAACACACCATCACCCAGTTGCCACCCCAACTTCTCTGGAATTAGCAATAGCACGTATATACTGCTTTACAGTGCTTTTACAGCCCTCTCTAAGCAGTTTACAGAGTCAGCATATTTCCCCCCAACAATCTGGGTCCTCATTTTACCCACCTTGGAAGGATGGAAGGCTGAGTCAACCTTGAGCCTGGCGGGATGTGAACTGCCAAGTTGCAGGCAGCCGGCAGTCAGCAGAAGTAGCCTGCAGTACTGTACTCTAACCACTGCGCCACTGAGGCTCTAGCCTTTTTAAATAGCCAATTAGCCTTTTAAAAGCCTTTTTGCCTCACACATGCCCTGCCCTGGTAAATGTTTATGTGCAAGACATAAGGGTGACACCACAGGGCAACCCAGTGCTTTCACTCAACTCTCTCATCAACTAAATCATAAGATTCTCTAACTTTTTACAATTATGGCAAAAACCAAACTTACTGCTTACATCAAAGTAGGTATGCACTGTCAACCAGAACCTGTACACCAGAAACCATTTTATTTAATAAGATTTTGTGGAAGGTCTAACTATGTTTTAGTAATGCAGTGTGGGTATATATATATACATATATATATGTATGTATGTATGTTGCTTTACTTTTCCTTTACTTACTTGGAAGAACTTTTATAATATCCCTACCTAAATAGTTTTGGCAAGAAACAAGCGCTACAAATATTACACAAAGGGTAGAATAAGGCTATAGCTCACAAATCAGTAAACCAGTATATCAGGACAAAGTAATACATCTACTCTGAAAATGCCCAGGACTGAACTTTCTGCTCACAAACTATATATGGTAAAACATTATATCTCTCCTTGCAGCTTATAGAAGCAAGAAATACTGATATATCTAGTTTCATTTGCTAGGGTATACCTGCTTCAAAAAAAATCTGAAAATGAAGAACATTCCTGAATCCTACTTATATTATTATAACAGATCACAAGTTGGCAAAAGGGAATTTATTTGAAAGATGGGTAACCTTTCCTGCTCATTGTGACAGGATATAATCCCCAAACCCAAACAGACAGCCTACCTGTGTGAGTTCTTACATGCGTTTTCAGCTGGTTGCATTGGGTAAACGCCTTGTCGCACAGCTGGCACACGTATGGTTTGACTCCCTTGTGAATCCGCATGTGCCGTCTCAGGCTACTAGATTCAGAAAATACCTTCCCACATGTATTACACACTGGCTTGGCCTTGGGGTATTTCTGATCCAGGTCTTCTCCCGAGCTCTCCAACTGATAGGAGTTCTTGTCACTGGTAATGTTAGATAAGCAGTGCTCTTTCAAAGCACAATTTTGATGTGGTTTGCCTTGTTTTGGCTTCACGGCCATAGTCTGCACAAGGATTTCTTGAGCAGCAAAAGTTTCACTCTCCACCACAGGGGTAAGTTGTAGTTCAGAATTATCACCACCTTGGGCAGCTTGTTCTGTTATCTCGGTGGCCAATTTATTTGCGTCTAAAAACATCTCCATGGCAGAGTTTTCTGCAACATCACCTGGATATTGTACTGGCTTGCTCGGTGGGTGTTTGGGGGAACTGAAGGCCTTTTTTCGTTTTTTGGGTTGAACAGGTTTTTTTTCCAAGGCTCCTGTTAAGACTGGAGATTGAGCTATATCCACTGAAGGGGCTTCTGATTTCTCCTGGTTATTGTAGTCACGAAGTGTTAGCAGGCAAGTCTGTTGGTTCAATGCAATATTCCCAGTGATACTAGAAGTTTCTGTAGAAGAAGGATTAGCAATAAAAGCAAAATCTTCCATTTTAATTTTACATTTAGTGACTACTTCCTCCACTTTAAGATAGTCGGCAGCCTGGTGAATTTCTTTAACATTCCAACTGCAAGAAAAATATACATGAAGAAAACCGAGGGTCTTAAAAGTGCACGAGTATTAAATTGAGAAAACAGATACAATTTTTAACAAGACTTTAAAAATCTAGATCAGAAATAAGACTTATAAGATGCTCCCTTTTCCTCTTTTGAAATGGCCATTAAATCACAAAAATAAGCATCAGCCATAAAAGTGATGTCACTGCTTTTATAATCCCATTTTACCAATCAGTTCACCTGAATTAGGTAGTCTAATACTGTTATTCAGATCGACCAAATCTGATACTGGACGTTAGCTGACATGGAGCATGTCACAACAGAGGTACTGCCACATAAAAATATGGTAAATATTAAGACATGAGATCCAATGCTTAGATAGACCACTGGGCAAATTCTAAGCCTGAAAATGTTGAAGTCGGTTTAGCCTACAAAAATGTTGAATAGAAAATAATCGCCAACAATTTTTATATATCACCAAGTAATACTAACTGAATTATTCCTTTAGTCACCTCTGTGAGAGGCAGAGTGATGTAGTGGTTCAAGTATTTGGACTAGAAGTGGGGAGATTCAAGTTCTCTCTATCCTCAGTCATGGAAAATCATCAGGTGACTTCAGACATCCTCACATGTACAATGACAATAAAGGCTGCTATTATTATTATTATTAATTATTATTAATTATTATTTTGTTCATTAAATATGAAACTCAAGTCACCTGAACATTCAAAAATGTATCACAAATACCATTGACTGGTGCTAACAGTTGATACAGGTTGCTGCCAGCATCCTAGGTATCAACCAAGTACCTTCTTAAGATGTACAATGTTCCAAGTAGCACAGATTTTTGCAGTTCCGCTGGTGTTATTGCAGGAAGCTGCAATGTGCTGATGTATGTTATAAAATTCTTGGACATGGTACCAAGTGACCCGATGACAATGGGTTTCACTGTTACATGTTAATAATACTGTTGTTGTTGTTGTTATATATTATTATTACATGGTGGTTCTCGTGGGGACAAGTAAGAGGAGCAAATACTATTGTTGGCTTCTTGAATTCCTGTACAAAGACAGGCTATAAATCTAAAATCTCAATACATAGCAAGCGGTATCAGTTCTAATTCCTTGTAA